>NC_040904.2:187490997-187791291 GCF_004126475.2 Phyllostomus discolor
ACGAAGCAAGAATAAAAATATACAAAGCACCAGAGACTGGAGAAACCAAAGATGTGAAGGGACTAAATGATAATATAGGGTTTATTTAGAAATGAATCTGATTCTTACCAAATCTTCCTAATCTTTTACATACTGTCTGTTCTCTTTTTTTCTGCATGCTTTTTGAGGGAAGGGGAAAAAGAGAGGATGAAAAAAGCAAGAAGGAAAAAAATTAATTTTTAATGTGCATGGCTAGATACATAAAAGTAATCTCATTTAATCTCTACCATCTCCCTACTACACTGTGCTTAAAAAAAATAAAGTGAGAATAGAGATAAGTAAATTGAATAAGTTCACACAACTGAGATTCAGACCCAAGTTTGTGTCTAAAGCCCATACACCTTTTCCTATACTCTGCCACTTCTGAGCTCCATAGAAGAGCCCTCTACCTGCTCTCTCTCTCCTCCTACACCTCTTACACACACACACACACACACACACACACACTACCCCTTAACTCTGGTAGGTAAGGAGGAAACCAGTCCCTTCAGTTAAAATAACTAAAACCACCACCATCTGTTAATCAGCCACTCAACAGGAAAAGAATGGGTATCAGCTAACAGAAGAAAGGAGAATTTGAAAATTTCACCTATAGAGATTGAGTAGCTAGAACCAACTATTACAGCAAAGGTACCCATTGCCTTGAGTATCTGTTGCCCATTGGGATGAAATGGGCCGACTCAGAAGAGTTATGCAAGAAACTGTATAGAATTTAAGGTGGAAAAATCAGTGACTTCAGTGAGGAATGTATGATTCTGATTTCTTTCTATACTGATTGCTATTGTCAAGCACTAGCAAGCAATAACTATGCAAAGAAACAGGAGAAAACACAGGTGTCTCAGGAACAGTATTATTGAAAATATTATTTATGAGTCAGATAGTGTTTGATTGCAATACACTGCAACACGCTGCATTACACCTCTCATCACAATCCAATTTTTACCAAACCCAAAGGTGTTCAGGGCCAGATAACAGTGACACATCTAAGAACAGCACAGTCTCAAGCTATTTGTGTCCCCAAGACTTTGAGGATGATGGATTAATTATGAGAAAGCACAGTCATCAATACATAGGTGCCACTGGGTCTGTATTAGCACCAGACACCACTCCCACTGCCAAGTTTATGTTAGCATGGTGCAATCCTGATGTAATATAAGTCCTAAAACCATCCAAGTCTTGTCTGGGTCACTGAGTGACCACCTGAGTACAAGTAGGAATTATCTGTGAATGTCAGGCCATGCTTACCTTTCATTTGTACAAAAAAAAAAAATCTTTGTACAGAGTCCTCCTCTCAATCCAATCTGAATAGGGCAATGGGAACATGTCATACCTGAGGATCTCCAGGTTGTGGGTAAAGAAAGTATGAATGAAGTCTTTTTCTTGCTGAAAAAGTATTAGATAAGCATCTCATTAGTACTTATTCCAAATATACAGTCCTCACTGAATGCTAATATTAACAGGTATTATAGATGTTTCCAGGGGGGAGGTGCTTCATCACAACCCCACTGTCCCTCCAATGCTGCAAAACACATCTTATCGAGCTGGCATGTATTATTGCACTTATTTTGTCAATGATACCAGTAACCTTTTGTGCCTAGTCCAAAGCAATCGTTGAAAGCAACATAAGTCAGATACAAATGACCAGTTATTTATGCATAGTCTTCTCTTGCAGTTATTTTTAGCCATATACTGAGAAGGAAAAGAAGGTAAAATCATCTTTGGAAACCTTCACAACTCAAAAATAGATGTCTGATCCCAAAGACTTATATATACTTGAGAGAACTGAACGTATAACCCATATTCACTTGTTCATTCAACAAACATAAATTGGACATCTGCTGTGTACCAGGTACTGGTCGAGGCACTAGGAATACAGCAGTTTGAGTAAGGCAGTCTGAAACTCCTACCCCGGAGTTTACTCAGAAGTGTCCAACAAAATAGTTTGTCTTTAGAGGCAGCATGTCACAGAGGGAAAAGGCCAGGAGTCCAAGCAATCGGCGAGTTCTGATCCAAACCCAGACTCTGCCAACTACTATCCATATGAAACCTAAGCAAGTTATCTCACCTCCTAGAACTTGTTTCCCTACCTGTGAAATGGGATGACCCCATCTTTCCAGGGCTGCAGTGAGAACTCAGTAAGTTAGGGTGAGTATAGTATTGTACCCCGGCATGGTGCTTGGCACTTAGAGGGCACTCAGGAAAAGCAGGTTTTTCTTGGGGCAAGGGTACACATTCTATTGTAGAAATATATTCTTGGATTTCTTCGACGATGATTTTTTCCGTATAGTCTCGGCACCAAATTTACAAATCCCCACGTCTGATAAATCTTTTGTGAGCCCTGGCCGCCCTGAAATCCACAACATCGGTCGAGTTTCAGACTTCGCATTCTCACTAACAGACTCACTGTGTGTTGTAAAATAGCGCCATCTAAAGGTCCTTATGAGACACCTTCATACACTCTACAACTCCTTTTGTTGTTTCATAAAGACTGTCGCGGTGAGCAGTGCTCTTAAATAATCGTCACCGTTGGGCCTGTATATATGGGCCCATAATAAAAAGTAGACATTCTCAGGAGGAAAGCAAATGATTTATCAAGTCATCTACATCTGGCCCTAAAAAAAAGTTTTCTTTCTTTCTTTTTTAGATATTGTATTCTAAATCATTTTAATGCTCAGAACATCAATGGGAGTAATCTGGAAGAAACACTTCTCCTCCGTGAAAAGTCTCTGAAATTTTATGGCAGTACACAGGAATTTTCTTCAAGTATCGATCTTTGGGAGACAGCCCTATGAAACTGTATTTGACTCCACCTGTCTTATGAGCAAAATACTCATTGTTGTCTTCAGCTGAACACTTTATGCATTTCAGTTTGAGCCAGTATGTAGAGGAGTGGCTTTCTGAGCACTATTTGTGCACTATATCTACAGAGACTAATTATGACTCTAATAAACTATTATGCCTTTGCATTAATATGCTATGCATTAAAATTATAAAGCAATTTCAGAGTCTAGGTGATTGCAAAACCAAATGACAGTTTCCTAATACAGCACAATATTTTACAACTTTTTACAATGTTTCGGTCAGTAAAAGCAACATACAGTGTCCAGCAGAAGTAACACCTGCTTGAGTGTGGTTGGTAAGGTAATAATATGGGTGAAATAATTTATAGTTTTAATTTGAAAATTTCACCTAAAGTGTCATATGATGTGCTTGAGTATGACATTGTTATGTTACAGAATTACACATTTATGATTTTGTGATAAAAGATTTTATAATAAAAAAGGAGGCATTATTTGTGCTGGACCCTGTATATTGGTTTGTTTTGGGGTTGTTGTTTTTTTAGCTTTAATGTGCCATTAGAATCAAAATAACAGTATGTTGTATTCTTCCTTTTGGTATATTTATTGAGCACTTATATGCAATTTTGATTGTATACTATGTCTGAGCAAAGAATAAATCTACATATGATTTGATATTGACATTCTCATAATTGAAAAGGAATATTACTAAAATAGAGGACCTTAAGAAAGAGCAAATATCCACATGCTGAGAAAGTTGTAAAATACATTTAAACTGTGGAATTACTGAGGTTAAATGAAAGAAGAAAATTAAGGAAGGTTAAATGAATGCTGAGAGGAGAGCAACTGGCAAGTCAAATAGAGATGCTTAAAGGATCCACTAACCCAAATGATATCTTTGGGTCACTACTGTGACCCATTCAAAGACATTCAGAAAATCATCTCCCAAAAGAGATTTTTCCTGTTTAATCAAAATAATGTGGAAACTAATTTTCTAAAAAAAAACAAAAGTAAATGAAACTAACGTCCTGTATCTTTGTGGCAGTACCTGTATAGCAAAGTCTGGTTGAAGACCACCTTCTTCAGGTACACTTCCTGGCCCATACCACAGACTGCCTTTACCCAGATCTCCTTCCAGCCATCAGTGGTGTGAGCAGACTTACCCGGCTGAGTCCTGCGCTCCCTGAAGTTTGGGCACCACTGCTTTCTGGACAGTTCCTGTTGATAGGATAGGATAGAATAGGATAGGATAGGACAGGACAGGATAGGAGGGTCTATCGACTGATTGCGGATGATTCTGCTGTTAAGTGCCTCCCTTGTGTATGCCTGAATTATTTGAGATCTGTAGAATAAAAGATTTATTCATCTTGATTAGGTATGATATGCATTTTTAATTGCAGAAGAGCAGCTGTAAAGTGCCAGGTGTTTCTCTTACTCAAACTGTAATTTTTTTGCTGGCTTGTTTGAGGACAAGTGAAGAAACTGGCTCTTATAAACATAAAGTCTTGCCCTGTAACTTTCTAGAATCCTTCTCTCTCTTTTCTTATTTTTAGCATTTTTTCTCTGACAAAACAGCAAGGCCAACCCCTGATATGCCTTAGATGCTTTCTTTGGTACAAAAGGTTAAATGCAAAGTTTACAATTTAAGTTTAATGAACACCCCAAAGATCAAGAAAACTTTAAATGCCTCACCTCAATACAAGTGAGATCTACCAGTCTCTCTCACCATTAGAAAAAGGGTCTGTCTTACTTTGATGCCCCCCCCCCCAACAAATGTGCCTTCCTCTCTTAATTTCTACATCATAATAGAAAAAGGCTCCTGTTATGCTTTCACTCACCCTTGGAGATGAAAAGAGAGCTACAGAATTATAAAGCTGACCCAAAGCAAACACCAAAAGAGCTCAGAATTCTCACTTTGGAGTTGACACTCGTGATTAGCTAAATTGCAGTAACTACACATGCTTCCATTCGGAACGGGATGCATTCACACAGCAGTTTCTTCTCCAGTGCCTAGCAACATTATCATTGAGCACCTGGAATAGTTTAGGCATTAAGTGTAATTGGTTTTGCTTTACATAAATCTGTAGCTTTGTAAATAAGCGGAGCATTTCAGCTTCTATATAACACCAATTAACTTAAAGGGATGCGTTGTTTGCAGAAGCCTGCTGGGTCTGTACTGTATTTCTCCGGTAATATGCTCAGTGGCAGGCAAAGTTCTGTGTCCCTGCAGTGTTCCATTTACTCCCAGCCACTCAGTGCCAAGGGTCTGTACCCAGCCACTCATTTGCTCTATTTTTCAGATGTGAAAGATTGGGAAAATGAAGCCTTCCCTAAAAGCACCTTCTGTGAGCTCTCTCTGCCCATGATGGAGACCTGAAAGGCAAGGTATTTGAGAACATCTTCTGTGACCCACAGAGCACAGGCCTAACCCCATCTGATTCTGTCCACAGCTAACAGAGACGTACGTCTCTTCCTCTTTTTTTCTTGTAGCACTGTGATCCAATGCAACCAGAAGTTGCTACATTGAGCCTGTGCACAAAAAATCAAGAAAACCCTATTCTTACTACATGGAAATGTTTTCATCAGAGTGATTTTTTTAAATTGCACTCAGAAACCTGCCCTCAGAAATTTCTCCAAGCTCTTGGATATTTCTTCTTGTTATATCCCTTTACTTGGCTTAATCCCTAACCTCTCATATCCCCTCCAGGTAATCTTGATTTAAACCATTCATTCCACCCTAGCCAACCTTTAATTCTCTTGGTTTCTGAAAGTGTGTTATTTAGTACCAGATTAATGGTATCACCAAAACACAGCTCATGATTCCAAAGTTTCCTGTTAATACTGTGTGACTTACAATTTGAAGGAGGGAGAATCACCCCTCCTGAATACTATCAAGTGTCCTTGTCTTATGGGACGGAGCTTCAGTGTTCGTGCTCTGAACCAGTCTGGCAATGAGCAAATACCGTCTCCACTGCAAGAGAAGCGAGAGTACAATGACTGGTCACAGGCTGATGAGTGAAGCCTTCAAATATAATCAACAGCCAGGTGATGACAGCATACAGGTGCTGCTGAAATTCAGGTCTGCTTGAATGTCCCCTTACAGTTTACCAGGTGCTGTCGCACATATCACTTTTGATTAGCACCACCCTCTGGGAGGTAGGTACATTTTGGCATGCCTATCTTGTGAGAAACTGCAGCTCCAAGTCATTAAATCAAGAGTTACAGGGATAGTAGATGCCGCAGACAGGACCTGAACGTTGGTCTGTCTCTGAAGCTCCAGTCCTCTCCAAACAGCACTCAAAGTGTCACCAACACTGGATCATCCCCAAGCACTTAGGCCAAACACTTAGGCCAAACACTGTCTACATTATCCATAAGGAAAGACCTCTGGGACTTGGAGACCTTGATGGAATGATTAACAAAAACAAGTGTCTTCCTAATATCTCTTCCCCTCACTCAGTCTCCCTGGGAGGCTGTGCACTGACCTCATGTGGACTGAAGTCTGTCAGAAGCACCCCACTGAAGAGACCCCCTCAACCTGACCATGCTCTGTGGGGGGTGGGGAGGACATCTCAGGCTCAAAAACATCCTTTTCCTCAAAACACCCTGGAGATGCAACAATCAGCCCAAAGTGTCTTTAAAATGGACAACTTGGCCAAAAAAAATTTACCCAAAAATATTATTAATAATTGTGATGACCCCTGAAGCATTTGCTAAGAGACACTGTTCTAAGTGTTTTTAATATATCAGCTCATTTAATTATCACAATAACCATATGAGCTAAGAACAATTGTTAATCCCATTTTACAGATGAGAAACATGAAGCATAGAGGAATTAATAAGTTTCCAAAGACTATACAGGCATTATGGACAAAGTGAAAATTTGGACCCAGAGAGTCTGGCTGCAAAATCCAGGAGCTACCCCTTTCTTCATAACTGCCTCTAGTTCAGCTGTTGTCTACAATAGGTTTTTATACATCATCAAGGGGATTCAGGGAATACAGTGCCTTGGTCCAATAGTTTTCAGTCTTCTGCTATCCCAACAAACAAGAATATGACTCCTTCCATCTAATATTTACTCAATTGAAACAATATTCTTTGTTTGTTGTTGTTCAATTACCATTGTCCCCACTTTTCCATTCTTAACACCCTTAGGTTGTGCCCCCTCCCTCCCATTTCATGAATAATTACTGTCTTCTGCTTAAAGTCAACCTTATGACTCTAAAGACAGAATTTCAGGTTCCGTAGGAGTGAGTGTGTCTGAGAATGGTTGTATGCATACTTTTCCAGTGTTCTTTAAATTGCAGGGCTAGCCAATGTTTCCTCAAATAAACATCATATTGAATCAATATGGGAACCTGAGGCCAACTAGGCTCTTTGCTTCCTTAGCATCTACGCAGACATTCCCTGGAATTCCTCCAGGCCTGTTCTCCAGTAAGCATAAAATTGTCAAAGATAACCAAGGATAGTGATGACAGGACTCAGTCTCTCTCTCTCTCTCTCTCTCTCTCTCTCTGTCTGTCTCTCTCTCTCTCTCTTTCTCTTTCTCCATCCCTCCCTCCTTCTCTCTCTCTCTGGCTGTGAGTCCCACTAAGGTTGTCTAGAATGTATGCTATTTGACAGCCAAGATCACATCCCCAAGGTGCTACACTGTCACTCGTCTACTCAGAGACCATACTAACTATTAAATAATGATAGTATTCAAACCCCAATCTATCATCCATCTTAGACAGGTTTGAATCCATTTACTGGCTGCGAATCAGGTTGCTTCTTAAGCCTGCTAAACCACAAGTGACCAAATCTCATATAAATATAGTAATGAGTCAATAACCTATGACAAGTGCCTATTACCATGGTAGCAGCTAGTCAGGAGCACATTACATGACATTTATGCAAAGAGCAGGGAACAGTTCTATTGGACATAAAAGACAGAGGAAAATTGAATCAAGATGAGGCAGAAATTTGGCAAAAATCAGGGGGAAGACACCATAACATCAAAGACACTGCTAAGAAAGCACACATGTTATCACAGACAATTTTCATTTCCCCAAAGCAATCTCTTGAAGCAAAATGATAAAGACAGTGGAGAGGATATGCTATATTTTAAAAATAAGAGAAAGAGCTCTCTATCAGAAATGCTAGTGAGAAAGCATGAGCTTCAAAAGAGAGAGTAGTGAGAGGCCATCTGGAAACACTGACTTCCCATTTTGACATAACACATTGCACACAGTAGGTGCCTCATTTCATATTAATTCATTATTCCGCCTTAAGCATGCCAGAATGCTTTTGGCCATTTCCCCAAGCCTCTCTTACATGCATTAAACCTTTCCTACCAGGTTCCACGGCGTCTCCAGAAATGCAGACTTTTGTTTCTCGTGCACCGTGTGCAATTCTGCCTTATTTCATTGCAGCCAACCATGCCTGAACGACAGGAACAAACAAGATGGACAAGTGTGGCAGTGAATGAACCATTTTACTGCAATTAGAAGTTCACGGAGAATAAATTATCCTGTAGTTCAAGCTGTCCAGCAGTAATTCTCATTAATAATAACATTTTAAGAACAGTCTGCTTCCCACAACCACAGTGAGTGCTAGAAACTTTATCATTTCTCTTGAAGCAGGAGTCACATCCCAGACGGTTAGCTCAGATCGACATATGCAGCACACAGAGGGCTTACATTACAAAGAAGCTTGAATGCATCACTGTCCATGAAGTTCACTGGTTAGATGAGCAGGTGGAAAAAATCCAAGGGCTTCTCTCCTTCCAGCTTTCTCTTCTAATTTATGCTAAATTGTAAATGATTTTTCACATTAATAAGTAAGTCCATTTAAAATGATACTTTCTTCTTGCCTCACTGAGGACATCTCTTTTTCTCCAGCATCCTTATTTCCTACACATGGTCATAAGGTTAGAGAGGATTTGTGGTCCATAAAGGCAGACATTTTTGTGGATCTATATGTCTACACAAATATATATATACACATATACATATACATATACAGTGAGAGAGAGAATTCCAGTCTGTAGTTGATGCTGGCTATTGACTATGAGCCTTTGTGCTTTCCCTATGGACTTTCTCATATTGACTCTCTACATGAGCTACTTTGGGCTTCTTTCGAGCTTGGTGGCTGCTATCCCAGGGCAATCATCACCCCCTCAAAAGAAATCCAGGCAGAAATCCTATTGCCTTTTATGGCTGAGCCTTGTGGGATACAAGACATCACTTCTGCATTCTATTTTTTTGAGGTAATCAAAAAGTCCAGACTAGATTTAAGGAAAGGGAAAATAGGCTCCATGACAGGATGAGAAGGAGCAAGATTCTAGCAAGTCAGCTAAGACCAGAAATGTTGCTGTGGCATTTTAAGTTCCAAGAGGAACAGATATCTGATAGACAAAGGGCAGTGGCAGGAGCTCTTCAACTACCATCAGGAAGTAACATAAGCAAAATAGCAAAGTGTGAAAGAGCACAGCTCGTTCCGACGGCTGCAAGTCATTTGGCCCTCTGACTCAAAAAGTTGTTTGACTGGAGCACAAAATTCAAGGACAGAACAATATGACAAATTTGTGTTTCAAACAGATCACTCACTCAAAAAAGTAGAGGATAAGTTGGACAGAACTAGATAAGAGTGAACCCAGGTCAATGATGATATAGAATGAATATTGGTAAGAGATAGTGAGATCTGAGGTTAGGATGGCAGTACTGTGGATGGGGAAAAGGGGAAGAACCTAAGAGATTCAGAGAAAGCAGGGAAATAAAAAGAAACGATTCATTGAATTTCCATTGTGGATTTAATCATCTCATATAATTTTCACTAACTCTATGATCCTGGAATTATTACTATCTTCAGAATCATCAAGTATTTATACTTAAAACAGACCGTAAGGAATATCTAGCCACATTTTTTATTTTACAAATGAAGATACGTAGGTCGACAGAGGTGAGGCAACTCATTCATAGATAAACACCTGTTTAACTGGTAAAGCTTCCAGGACTTGCTACTCACAATTTAGCTTAGTAGAGTGTGGGTTCTCCAAAGAATTATCAGGGAAGAAGAAAAGTGTCCATAGTCAAATTCTGGGTTTAACTATCAATTTTGTATGATTTCTTCTGGACTTCACAGAAACTTTATTATGTACATTGAGAATCACTAAAAAAATGTATTTGCTATTCAGAGTTTTCTAAATCCTTGTGGACATACAATTCTTTACCCAGAAAACATTTTTCAGCACTGGTCTTCTTTGTTGTTCATTAGAAATGCTGGTGGGGCTGTATGGCCACATAAACATAAATGTAAAAATCTTCAACAAAATATTGGCAACCTGAATCCAACAGTACATTAAAAGGATTACTGAAATCAAGTGGGATTTATCCCTGGGATGCAAGGATAGCTCAAAATATGAAAATGGATTAATTTGACACACTGCATTAACAAAATAAAAAGAATAAAAGTCACCTGATTATCGGAATGCATGAAGAAAATCATTTGACAAAGTTTAACACATTTTCATGATAAAAATTCTCAATAAACTAGAAATAGAAAAAAAATAGCCCCAACACAATAAAGACGATGTATGAAAAGCCCACAGCTAACAACTCAATGGTGAAAAACTGAAAGATTTTCCCTCTAAGATCAAGAACAAGGCAAGGATGCTACCGTCTCCACTTCTATTCAACATAGTATTGGAAATCCTACTCATAGCTAGTAGGCAAGGTAAAGAAATAAAAGGCAACCAAGAAAGGAAGAGGTAAAATTGTCCTTGTTTGCAGATGATATGATCTTATATGTGGAAAATCCCAAAGACTCCATAAAAAGCTATTATAACTAATAAACAAATTCAATAAATTTTCAGGTTACAAAATTGATAAGTAAAAATTAGTTGCATTTCTATATACTAAAAACAAACTTTCTGAAAATAAAATTAGATAAAGAATCCCATACACAATAGCAACAAAATTAAATAAAAATAAGGAGATGAAAGACTCATACTGAAAACTACAAAATATGGGAGTGAATTTGAACACTGACTATATTTGATAATATTAACAAATTATTATTAATTTTTAGATGTAATGAAGGCACAGTGGTTATGTTTTCTTCAAAGACTTCTCATCCTTTCATATCCACATAGAAATACTGATGGATGTAATACCATGATGTCTAATATTTGCTTCAAAATAATTTAGGGTGAGGGAAAGTGGTAGGAGTTGAAATCAATCAAACTTGGCTATGAGTTGATAAATGTTGAAGTTGGTATCAGGTGCATAAGAGTTGTAATCCACCCTCACTATTTTTGTGTGTGTTTGAAATATTCCATACCAAAAACAATTTGTTTAAAGTGTGCCTGGTTATAAGGCTATCAGTATGTCAGTGACATAGAGGTACTTAATAGAGGATTCTTAATAACCCAGTGTTTTTCATCTAATGTTTGGAAGATCCACTGTCAAAAATAAGGGGAAGTAGGAAAAAATATTAAATGTGTATATTTGACCTAGTGAAAGAAGCTCCAGATTTCAAAACTATAGTTAAATAATCTGCCCTAATCTAAAGTAGAAGATGAGCATTTTCTAATTCCATCCTTCCTGTTGGCTGTGCTGCTTCCCTGTGATGAACACAAGTTAATAAAGAATATATATTACATGCACATGATGAACTTTTGTCTTGACTCTGAAGATATATAATAACTCTCTGTCTTTGCTACCTGATATAAGGAAGACATATATATGTTCAGAAGAAATCCCAGTCTACTGATATCTTCCTTGGCTTTTACTCTTCATTCCTAAATATATATAGCTCTTTTTTTTAAAAGATTTTATTTATTTATTTTTAGAGAGGGGAAGGGAGGGAGAAAGAGAGAGAGAAACATCAATGTGTGGTTGCTTCTCATGTGGCCCCCACTGGGGACCTGGCCTGCAACCCAGGCATGTGCCCTGACTGGGAATTGAACCTGCAATGCTTTGGTTCACAGGCTGCGCTCAATCCACCGAGCTATGCCAGCCAGGGCTATATCGCTCTTATGTACAGCTGAATTGGACATGGATGAGGTTTAACAAGTGGAAATAAGTATTCTTCTTACCCCCACACACCAATTATAAGTAGAATTACTTTAAATGTACAAATCTAGTTAAGTAGGTTAAAGACATGGGAGCTGGAAATGTAATGGAGAAAGTAAAAATAAAGAAAGTAAAGAAGGGAGGAAGGACAAGAAGAAAGGAGAAAGGAAAGAAAGACAGAAAAGTTGACCTCTCTTAGAAGAATGCAGAAAACATCTCAATTTAGTAAGTTTGGTGCAGATGTTCTCATAAACCCAGGAAGAGTGGAGCCAATTGCCCATTAAAGATTTACCAGCCATTCTTAATCTTCACTGTGCAAACTGCCCATTGGAGATTTCCCTGTAGTGGTTGGTGAGGATTACTTTTCCTTTCAAAGTCATTTATGGTCACTGAGGAATCTGAACTCTAAAAAATGGATTGTTGGTTATATAACCAAAAATTTACATACAATTACAGCCTTTGTCGGTTTTCAAGTTCTCCCAAAACACTCTAATAGGACCTTACATGTGTGCAAAAATAATTTTTGACCCATTATCTGGAAAGTTAAATAAATAACATCCTAAAACCAGATCATCTCCCCATGTTTGGGCTGTGTCAGGGATCTTTACTTGGGAATACTCTCTTAAGCCCCTATCTTCAGATTTGAAAAGATGTAGCCAGGACCAAGACAATACTTCTTGTCTTCTGAGAAAACTAAACTAGCAAAACTTGGAAAGCACCAGTAACCCTCTGAAATGTCAAAATAGCTTGATTTAAATAATTCAATTATTCTGTTCATATTATTTCAAAGACATATACTTACTGCTTATGTACCAAGCTCAATACTTAATAACACCAAGGTGATGGAGACAGGAAAGACTAGACTACTCATGGGGCACACAGTCCAGAGAAAAATCAAGAGGTAGATCTCATCTAAACCCTAAAAGACAGCTATAATTTAACCCAATAAGATGGGGCATTTGGTGGCCTCCTCAAGTAAATACATTGATATAGGAAGTCCTTGGAAACCTAGAATTATTCTTGCAAAGTCTCTTGGCAGGGAGCTCATCCTCTTCTCTCCACTCCCATTCCAGGATTAGTTTCAAAAAGAATGGGGAAAAGAATAGAATTCTTGGATAATTTGGGGACTCCAAAAGAAGTAATAGGCCCCCTGCATCCCTTCTAGAACCCTAAGAAACAGCATGTGCATCCATCCATTCAGTCAGTAATCAACGATATTCATAGGGACCCTTGGGTGCCAGGAACATCTGTATAGGACTTTTCTTTTTAGCCACTAATGCAAGGCAGCAGTGGAGTCAGACATCTTCATGGGATTGCTGGGGCAGAGGTCCCAACATTTCTCCAAGTCTCTAGCACTCCAGACAATGTGGGAGACACACTGACCTTTCCCTTACTCCCTTCTTTTCAGGTTACAGAAGTAATTTCTGAAAGAAAGGTGAGAGTGAGAGAGAGAGAACAAGGGCCCAGTGGGCCCTACAGTCATGAGGTAGGGTACAGAAGCAGGAAGTAGCATGAAGGACCAAATGGGTGAATTGTGTATCTTGGGAGAAAACAGTGCAGGACAAGTGAAGACCAAGGAGTAGTACTATCTCTTCACTATTGCTCTAGGACTATGAATGCATTACAGCTTAGATTAGTCCTAGGAAAAAGGAGAAGTTATGACTTGATGGAATTTAAACCAGAAATAAAGAAAATGCAGAACTGACCTAGATTGTGTTATTTATAAGCAGGGAATAATGGTGTCTTTGAATGTATATTTTTTTGAATATATAAAGCTAACTTCTCTTTTAATACAATGAAGACACTTGAAGATACTACAATCTGTATACAAGCTGTGTGTGTGTGTGTGTGTGTGTGTGTGTGTGTGTGTGTGTACAAACATAACCAAATGTACTTGAACATTGGACCCTTCAGAATTACCACCTTGGGAGGTTCTATTTATGATGTTGTCATTGTTCAAACTCTTTCTTAAGCCTTCAGCATCATTTTATAAGCCATACAGGGAAATCAATCCCATTAGTTTATATTGATTCTCCATGTTTGATTACCAATTATAAAAGAAAGCAAGTGAAAAAAAAGAGAAAGTGAATGATTTGCTTAAATCATGGATTTATTCGCCAAAGCTTGGCACAGGCCATTTCCAAAATTCAATAAACACATCATGTTTATTAACTCTATATAATACTCAAAGAATAAAAGCAATCCCAAAGTTGTTTTAAGCAATGACTGCTGTTTTGCAATACATATATTTGTCAAGATGACTATTTTGAATGAAAACATTCATTTGGATGAATTAGTATACTTGTGAAAAACAAGAAACAATCCGAAAAAATGGCCACATTATTTTACAGTCATGGATATTTAGGGCAGTGACAAACTTCTCAACTTTGACTGAGTGGTCATTTCCCTTGAAATCACATGCTCTCTGTCACTGTCTCAGTCTCCAGAATCTTATAATTCTCCACACTTTGGAAAGAGCTTTTTCAAGAAAGCCACAGCATAAGTGCTGTCATATAAGAACAGAGGAGAGCCAGAGAGAGTCTGGGTCCTACAGCCTGCACTGTCTCTCATACAGGCATCTTTGCATTTTTATGAGCGTTGCTCTTAATCTCATTTTTCATTCCCATCTTGCAACTTTATGCCTTCCTATTGATCTTAGTTCTGCTGCTTAGAGACACCAATATGATGTGCTGAGAACATTCAATAAATAAAAAATATCCATCCACCCTGTACGTGATTCCTCTTTAGAAAATTATGCAAGTAAAATAGTGTTTTTCTGCTCCTTGTTCATTCTTGAGACCAAAGTCTATGACATGCATGTGGATTGACTCCAGGGATGGGTAGAGGGTGTTCTACATTTCAAATCTCAATCCTGGTTCTGAAGTCCAATGCTGCCTCAGAGAAATTGCCTTCTATAATTATTGATTACCCCTCACGTACTGTAATTGAAGTCACATCTACAAAGGTCTGTTTAAATTGTAGCATTTGTGATTTTTTTCCTGAATGAGAAATGCATTTATTTGCATTACTTCTATACATTTTAAAAGTTGTTTATGAATGAGAAAACACTGTTCTATAGCACATATTTTGCTAATATGAATTCATTTAGGAATCTTTGCACATCACTGCATATTTCATTCAAATGATCATTGTTTAAAGAAATTAACAAACACCACCTGAGAGGTGAGGGGTTTTTTCAATATATTTTATTGATTATGCTATTACAGGTGTCCCATTTCCCCTTTTTATTCCCCTCTGCCCTGCACGTCCCCTTCCACCTGCATCCCCCCCGCCTTTAGTTCATGTCAATGGGTTGTATGTACAGGTTTTTTGGCTTCTACAGAGAGGTGAGGTTTTAATCAAACAGGAGAGTTAATCAGGGGTCAAAATTATACTCTTTATTTCTGTACTTTGAACAATTAAGGTAAATACCATTGAGTATTATAGAAAGAATCCTAGACATCAGAAGATGTGGGTTCTAGTATTTGCTTCCCAAACTGTCTGGATTTAATTTGGCTTCCCCAAGCTTTCCTTCCATTATCTGTGAAAATGAAGCAGTGCACACCTAATCACCACTACCACTGATATCTTTGGAGCTTTATGTTCAAAGTGTGAAGGTATATTTTCATAAGCATCTGGATGCACTTATGGCTACTTTACGAGTCCCTTGTCCCTTATTTCCAATTCTCTTAAGGGCATTAAAAATGTTTTGTCATGGAGAGCAGAATACCAAGGAGTGGAGCTGAGAGTCTGCACTTGGGATGCAGTATCAAAACAAACAAACAACCTAACTTGACGTGATGAGAAAACAGTGATTTTGAATTGCTGCCTAGGCATTTCACAGTGCAACAACACTGTGCACACCGAGTCTGAACACTTAGATAACGACCTTAGTGTAGGATTCCCCCAACAAGTTCCTGATTTGGTTTTCCCAAGGCACCTTTCTTCTATCATTGTTCTGTTTTTATATTTATCTCTTAAATTTTCAATTCCAGTTAGTGTTCAATACCATTCTGCATCGGCTTCAGAGGCACAGCCAAGTGGCCAGAAAACCACGCACTCCATAGAGTGGTACCTCCAACCCCACCCCAATACCTCAAGCTCCCATCTGGCCCCACATGTATCCACCATGACTATTGACTATATTCTGCATCTCTGTGACTATTCTGTAAGTACCAGTTTATACCTCTTAATCCCTTCACCTTTGTCAACCAATCCCCTAACCTTCCTTCCCCTCCGTAAGTCTGTTCTCTTTATCTATGAATCTGTTTCTATTTTGTTTGTTTGTTTTGTTTTCTTAGATTCCACATTTAAGTGAAATCACATGGCGTTTGTTTTTCATTGTCTGACTTATTTCATTTAGCATAATATCATTTAGGTCCATTCATGTTGTCACAAAAGGTAAGATTTTATTCTTTTTTGTGGCCCAGTAGTATTCCATTGTGTATACACGAGTATATCACATCCTTTTTATCTTTTTAAAATAACCTCTTAAGATTGGGCCCCAATAAAAGTTAGTGACCTCTGCCTTTACCACTTTATAAGTAATGCGTTCTTGCTACCCTGCTCTCTGTCTCCTGCTCATTCATGACCTGGGACAAAAGACGACCCTTCCCTGGGCTCATTGCACCTACCAACCCTGCCCCAGATCACCTCATTTCTGGGGTCTCTAATAAACCTTGTGATTTTACTTTCTTTGAATGAGTGATTGAAACTGCACCTTCAATCAAAATGATACAGGAGTTTTCACTTCTCCCAAGTGGAAGCTTGGATGCTAAGGGAGCTACCTGCCAACCCCATTTGGGTAGCTTGTGACTCCTCATTCAAGCATGTCATAATCTGCAAACTCTTCATTTAATACACCAGCTACAGGCCTTCCAATATGCTTGGCATTAAAAAAAGGGGAGTAATGTGCCCTGGCTGGTGTAGTTCAGTGGTTTGAGCACAGGCTATGAACCAGAGGGTTGCCAGTTCAGTTCTCAGTCAGGGCACACACCTGGGTTGCAGCCAGGTCTCCAGTGGGGGCCACGTAAGAGTCAACTGCACATTGATGTTTCTTTCCCTTTCTTTCTACTTCCCTTCCCCTCTCTCTAAAAATAAATAAATAAAATCTTTCAAAAAGGGGAGATTAATGTATTGGCTCATGCCATTGAAAAGTCTAGCTGTGGACTGAATTATATCACCTCTAAATTCGTATGTTCAAGCTTTCACCCCCAGTATCTCAGAATGTGACCGAATGTGGAAATGGGAATTTTAAAGAGGTGATGAAGGTTAAACCAGGTCATATGGGCAATCTAACTTGTGTCCTTTTAAGAAGAGGACATCTGAACACATAAAGAGACACCAGAGGTGCACACGCACAGAAAAATGGCCATGTGGAGAGGCAGCAGACGGGCGGCCACCTGCAAGCCAAGGAGAGAGGCCTTAGAGGAAGCCAACCCTGAAAGTACCTTGATCTTGGTCTTTCACCTCCAGAAAATAAATTTCTGTTGCTAATGTAACACAGTCTGGTAGGTGTTTTGTTATAGCGGTCCTGGCAAATAATACAAGTCCCTTGCAGGGCTGAATATATTACGTACAAAACCCAGTGAAAAATGAAAATGTTGTGCCTCTGCTTCAAAATGCAGGAATAAAAATTGCTACTAAAAGTGCTGAAACATTACGCTTTTCCCCACTTCTTCTCTAGCCTTCCTCTAACGTATCATGGTGGTTTTGTTGTTTGGGTGTTTTGAATGTTTTTGTCTTTTGTTTTGCCATTTAAGTGATTCCAAGAAGAGAAAATTAAAATGTTAAATTATTAGCCTGAAGATTACCATTCATTTCTACACTGTACAATGCCAATTTTAAATGTAAATGCAGAGACATTTAACTCGCATGCAGGATCACCAATATTGCACAATTAGGATTTTTGTAGCCTGTGCATGCATGTGTATGTTCATCATTCTCACCAGGACAATGGAAACACTGCAGAAATGAACTTAACTGTGTTTATTTCACTTCTTGCTACACATTCTACCAGCACTCGCTAGCCTAGATTTATTGACAAGCATGGACGGATGGAAAGGAAAAGGAAGAAAGGTTCTCCTCTCTTTCTCTTTTCTTCTGTCATAACTTTCAGTGTAAGTGGTTGACTAATACAGGGGAGTAACACACAAGTAAGAGACGATCTGACAGGGTGCTTTGGTCGTTTGTGTTTCTTAGAATGCCACTGCCTTCCTTCAGCATTCAAAGTAAATTCCAATTCAAAGGGAAAGCCTGGCCTCTCAGGACTGTCAGCACCCCTGCTTACCCAGTCATAAACATGACAGGCTTACCTTGTTCTTGCTTTCAGTCTCACTGAACCTCTACACATTGTGGGGCTCACTAGAATTCTGTGCTTTTGGTTCATTGTGAATGCTGTGTGCAGAAGAGGTGGCAAGGAATGGCAGACATATATTACGTACACTCCTCTGTTCACACGTGTGCTCTGTTGTCTCATTGAACTTCACTTACAAACCACAAGTTGAAAAATAAAATGTATTAATATTTTCAAGATTATGCCCTAGCTGGTGTGGTTCAGTGGATTGACTGCTGGCCTGTAAACCAAAGGGTCGCTAGCTCGATTCCCAGTCAGGGCACAAGCTTTAGTTGAGGGCCAGGTCCCCAGTAGGGGGCGCGTGAGGGGCAACCACACATTGATGTTTCTCTCCCTCCCTTTCCCACTCCCTTCCTTTCTCTAAAAATAAATAAATAAATAAAATCTCTTTTAAAAGTTTTTTAAGATTTCCAAGATCGCAACAGCTGAGCATTAAACCAAACACAGAGTCCTTCTGAGCACAGGGCCTTGGGCATCTGCACAGGACTTACACCCATAAAACCAGTCCTGGTCCCTTGATATGCTGTTATGGAAAGCTCGTGACTGCATCAGGATTCAATGTCTGTTTCTCCTTAATCTCTCTTTACTTATCTTCATGTTCCAGAATATTAGCATTCTTCCCTGCGTTTTCCTTGCATTCTTACCACTATCATCATACATTTACTATCACATTAACCTGGACCCCAAAATGCCCTTCCTATTTCTAACTCTTAGGAAAGAACTGCTTTCAAATATTGCAGTTCCCAGCACCCCAACTGTTTTAGCTCTCTTCTATTCAGACTTCTCATGAAATTTTACTTCTGACCAAGTGGTTGTTCAGCTGTGGGACGAGAAGTGGTCAGAGAGAGGAGGCTGAGGTGTTAGAGGTGGAGGAGGGAGTATAAAAATCACATTTCCAGTTATATACCATGTTTGTCCAACTCACCCCTGGACCTGCGATTGTTGGAGCATCTTCTCTACTCAAAGTCTTACCCTGAGGGGCCTACAACTCTTCATGGAAAAGCCTTCTTCACCCCATGTGGAGTACCGATTATTGTGCCCACCCTCAACACACACACACTGCTAAAAAGCCACTCAGGAGGCTCTTACTGGCACAGCTGCAGCAGGTACCCACAGTGAGGCCACCAACTGTCAGGGTCCTGCTTCCCAGCATGCCCAAGACCACCCCATTCAGGTAACACCACTACCAGACAACCTTGTTGGAGTCTTTAGGTATCTTGGCAGCTTCTGACATTATTACTCTCTTAGAACCTTTTAGAGTCTATATTCTGAAGGCTTTCAACTTGCTGAAGCCACACTTTTGTGCTTTACCAAAGAGTTTGCCCATTTTGTGCTCTGCTCTGCCACACACATATCAGAGCAGAGAGCCAGGCACTTTCAGGCTTTTCAGTGATATGAGTGGAAATGGGTAAATAGAAATCATAGACAATATATGTATTCAAAACCCTTTCAACCATTAATGCTAATAGTTACAGCCAGCTTGGGTGCCTAGAACTCACTTCTCCAAGAATTACTTCCCCGGACGGAGAATACATAGAGTTGACCGGTGTACTGTGCAGATAAGTTCCTGATGAGTGATCTCACTGGCTTGGTTTTGCCAAAAAGAGATGTGTCCAACTGTCCCCAGTGACAGCATCTTAGACTCAAGATTGGAACTCACTAGCAGTAATTTAATTCTAGTGATGAATTTGGTCAGGAAAAGGTCTGAGTTTGAGATTTAGTTCAGAACGAGGAGTTACAGGGATATAAATTATAGAAAGGTTGCTCTATTTCTCACAGAAACTTCTGTCATAAAAAGTTTTGGACTCAAGTTTAATAGAAACTTAGCTCTGAATGGGAAGTTCAATGTCATCTAGTACAATGCCTTCTTTTTGGCATGTGAAGAAACTTTTTTTAGCTAGTGAATGGCAAACCTAGAACTAGAATCCTGACAATTCTTTCTTTTTTCTCCTAATGGAAAAACCACAAGAATGGGGCAGAAATTACCGACACTCTCAGAGCTTTGACATTAGCCATATTTGTCCCGCAGTATGGGAAAGTTGCCCTCATACAGTCAAGATCACTTTTTATTCTGTAGTCTCATGAGAAATATTAGAAAAAACCTGTCAAAATCCTGAACATTTTGATTGGCATCTACTCCCTCAGTCGATATAACAAAGCCAAAGTCTTACATCTTATTTTCCATAGCAAGTACCCTGGCTCCTCCCGTTTTTTGTTTTTTTTTTTCACTGAATTTTTCTCATCTGTGGTCCATCTAAAAGGAATGTTCTCATCTAAATAACTTCCTCTCTCACACTTACTCTATTTCCTGGAAACTCAGATACAACTCCAGAAAGCTGATGAACTCACATCTCTTTGTTTTACAACTCTCTGATGTTGACCTCACCTCCAAATATAGTTCTCCAGAGATATGGAAGAGGTTTCACAGAATAGAAAACCATAAAGGTTTAGGTCATTTTAATAATAGAAAACCTGCAGAAAAGTTAAGTAGGAGTCACACAAAAACACTCTAGAGACATGACTGAGAGGCACATGTGATCTTGTCCTCAGGCTACTAAACAGAACCTATATATTACTTAAAGAATAATCTTGCTGACCCTTTGCTCTCTATCTATAATTAGGCAGAGATCAGATTGTCTTGATAGATGTGTGTGTGTGTGCGCGCGCGTGCATGTGTTTAGTTCACAGGATTTAGCCCAGATAAATAGTTTGCTATTTAAAGCAAATCTGAAGTTTCCTGAAAACTAACTCAATAATCTGATTCAATTCTACCTCCCTCTTCTCCATCCATGTGACAAAACTAGGACCCGCAAGACTAGTCTCCTAGGTCACCACCATGAGTGATTTAGTTGTCAGCCTTTCTACTAAAACAGCCTATTTGGATCTCAATTAGTGCTAATTATTATCTAATTATTATAGGGATTCCATTACCCAAGTGAGGAAATGCATCCCCTGATAAATCTGTGCTATAGAGAAAGAAATTTAAATTTGCCCTCTTGCAAAGCAAACATCCAAATTTTAAGTGAGCCTAATATCTGACCTGTGAGTTGGGTAAATGTTAAGACTCAACATAATGGAAGTGTACACCCATAGTGCCCAGTCATGAAGAGTCAGGAGTGCTGGTAGGAGTACCTCTATACGTAAAAGAAGATTAGTTGCCACAACATACCACTGGCATAGCACCACAGTACAGGAAGTCCATGCTATTGTTACAGGAGCAGCCCAGAAGGAATGGAGTGGTGTCTCCTTGGTTCTCAGTCCTGCCGCTTCTCAGTAAGTGCCAACTTCACTGATCTGCCTTTAGTCTCCAATGGAGCTTCTGCTGACATTCCCTCTAGAGCAGGGTTTCTCAACCTCAGCACTACTGATATCTTAGACTGGATAATTCTTTGTTTTAAGTGGCTGTCCTGTGTATTGTAGGGTGTTTTTGCAGCATCCCTGGCCTCTGCCCACTAAATTCCAATAGCACCCATTAGTTGTTACAACAAATCATTTCAAGATATTACCAAATGCCCCCAGAGAAAGAGAAAAACTGTTCTTAGTTGAGAACTACTCATCTAGATCATAGAAAGTGAGATCAGAAAGAGGTCACAGGTGAGCTGGCTCTCAGAGGATAACTGTTAACCTTTGTGGTGGCTCAATACCCTCACAGAATTTGGGAATTTTTTTTTACCTGGTATACACAAATGCACTTAAGTACATATAGGAAAAATTTTACTTCAGATACTCCCTCAAGCCCAAGAATTAATTTATGTTCCAGGGCATTTTTCCCTTTACGTTAACATGAAATTTTTTTAAGATTTCATTTACTTATTTTTAGAAAGAGGAGAGGGGAAGGAGAGAGGGAGAGAAACAGAAACATCAATCGCTGCCTCTCTCACACCTCCAACCAGTGACTGGCCCACAACCCAGGCATGTGCCCTGATGGGGAATTGAATCAGTGACCTTTCGGTTTGCAGGACAGCGCCCAACACACTGAGCCACACCAGTCAGTGAAATTTTTCATATAGGACTTTCCCAAGAAGCAAAGCAAAATCAAGGTAAAAAACAAATACTGAAAACGTAGAAGTTCAAATACAGACAAGTTTACAAGATAGAGACATTTGAAAACAACTGAAGTCTAGTCACAAAATGGCCTGGCACAGTTTAAGGGCTCACAAGCTCTACTTCTTTGTTGTTGTTCTGAATAACCTCATTCCATTGCTTCATTTTCTGGCTCCACCTGCAACTCTTTCTTTCCCAGAAAAGCACTGAATTGGAAACCCAGTAATAGCTAACTTTTATCTAGCACTTACTAACAGCCAGGTACTCACTGCTCTAAACACTTTTACTTATATTTGCTCATGTTATTCGCACAAGAACTCTGTGGGGTAAGGACCATTATCATTCCCATTTTATAGATAGGAAACAGAGGCACTAAGAGAGTTAGTAACTTTTCCAAAATCACATAGCTCATAAGTGTCAGAACCAG
Organism: Phyllostomus discolor; assembly: GCF_004126475.2. Classification (NCBI taxonomy): domain Eukaryota; kingdom Metazoa; phylum Chordata; class Mammalia; order Chiroptera; family Phyllostomidae; genus Phyllostomus; species Phyllostomus discolor. The sequence goes on from NC_040904.2 coordinate 187,513,714, forward strand.
GAGTCAAAACTAGACAGTCTGGTCCCAGTATGAGTGTTCTTGGCCCCTTTAGCCTCCAGACCATGTGAAGTCCACAGTCCTAAGTAGGCAATAGATAGTTTTCTAACAGTGAGAGAAAGTTTTCATACATTTCCCAGGATGCATGATAATGGCCATCGACATTGAATCAATTCCTCCCGGTCCCCTTGTCCGCCTCAGTTTCCCTGCCCCTGTTCCTTCTCTTCCTTTAGGAGGAAGGTAGAACTTTGTTTTCTCATAGCATCCTGATTAGCCTCCAGCGAACTCTAATAATTCAGGCATTATTTTACCATCGTTTCTTAAAGTTTGGCCCAAAAACCATCTGACGATGTATAACAAGTAGTATTGATACTTATTAAAAAGGCAGATTCATGCGTTCCGCCATAGATCCACAGAATTAAAATCTCTGAGGATGACCCAAGACTATTGTTCTAAACAAGACCCCAGATGGTTATGATGAATGCAAAATTTTTAGCTCTATTTGGACTTCGTGACTAGTTAGCTTAGCTAGTTAGAGCAAAATCAGCTCTAACTTTACTTGGCAGTTCCACTTCTGCCCTTTCCTTATTTATTCATTGGTCTCAAACTATCCAGTTAGACAACACAGGACTGTGGGGAAACATTCTGTATAGATGAAGTCTGTCTTGCTACCCAAATTGTAAAACGAATTTTGAATGTGTCATTTTTATTGACAATGGGCATTGTGTTTTCCATTGGCATTTCTTGAATGAATAAACACGCTTAACTTATAATCAAGACATAGCATTAGTTTCCAGAAAAGGACACCCACAGAGAGACATACCAGTTCTTAGTTAACTCATGCCTGTGTCTTAGGTCCAAAGATTTTAAAGACAGCAGAGCCCGTAATTTACTGCACACGCCATGTTACATGGTTACACCATGAGTGGAGTCTTTTTACAAAATATGGTCAGTAAAAGCTCTCAATGGGCTAACCAAAGCCAATTTACAAGAGTTGTACTTCAGCCATGGACCCTGATTAGTATGATTTCTTCATCCACCCAATTCCTGAACTTCCAAACCTCTTAGCAGTTTTGATTCCTTCTCAACCAAGCCAAAGCTAATAAAAGTTTTGAATCTTAATTTCACTCAATGGTATCTCTGAATCTGAATTAACTGTTATTTAATCTTCCAATGCAGAAGTCTTACCTGATTTTTTTTTTGCTAAACTATATAGAAACATTGTTGCTATATAGAAATATTGGTAGAAAATACATACCCCCCCCCAAAAAAAAGAATCGGCTTCCTTCTCTGAGAAATACTAATCAGTAGCCTGGTAGTCAGTGCTTGGAAGTGAGCACCAGCAGCACCACCACCCCCTCCACCCCACCCAGTGGACCGGCTCCAATATCATTTTCCCAGCAGGAACTCTGTGCCTGGACTGCTCCTCAGTTATGAGCAAGTTTTATTGTTTTTCCCTAAATGAAAATAAAATAGCCTTGTGGTAAATGGAATTAGAGACACAGGACTTCATTTGGGAGCTTGATCAAGAAAGACTCTCGAGAGAGGATATTTTTCATATTTGCCGTTTCAGACCATGGATCCAGAACAAATGACACGAATTCTACCGCCCTTTGTCCTCTCAATCTGACATCTACACAGTCATGGGACCCATGGTGCAAAGTCACTTTTCCTCAACTTTGCACAGAATTCTGTGCTTCAGTTTCTCATCAGTAAAGAAACTCACGGCATTTGCACTCTCCTTCCCACTCTGCAAAATCCTAAGAATTAACTAAGTGTAGCCCTTTACTTTTAAGAGGATTCTATTTTCCAAGGTTTGTTTTGTTTTGTTTTGTTTTGGGATGAAGCATTCAGTAGTTATGCATAATTCTCTCTCCTGGAAAAATTCCCTTCTTCCCAACAAAAGAAAGAGCTGAGAGAGTGAAATAAGTTTTCATTAACTCTGAGTACATAATAGAATATATTGTGAGTAAAACTAAATCTTTCTATTTTCCATTTTAACTAAGCCAAAGATTTTTGAAGATTTAAAATACTTTTTAAACTTTTAATTGCTTCCCAAATTTCTAATATATTTGACATTTTTTTTCTGTAGCAACTATATTTTAGGCTCTTTCATATATATATAGAATATCACTTAAGCTTTTTGACAAATCTGAGGACAGTATTAATATCCCTGCTTTACACACAGGGGCCTGAGGTTCTGGAAGACAAAGCAGGGTTGTCTAATGTCACACAGCAAGTAAGTAATAGAAATCAAATTCAAATCCTGGGCTCCTAACTCTAGGTTCAATATTCAGTCAATTGTCCTATAGTTATTACTTAGATAGGTATGACTGCTGAGAATAAATAAATGATCAAAATTCAGAGCTTCTACCATGCTGGAGAATCTCATACACTTTATATCCTTCACTCTGTGTAGCAGTTTTGCGTGTATTTCGCAAGGTTGGCATGCTCCCATCTTTTCATTCTTCCCAATTCATATTTGTTTCACCTGTAGAAATTATAATAGCCGTATCCACAGACTTACACTTCCTTTCTAGAGCTTTTCAGAAAACTAGTATTTGGAGGGGATTACTGAACTACGCAATGGCACAGAGCAATATGACCCAAAGAATTCCTTCCCCTGCACTCAGTCGCCAAGTCACCCATGTCTAGCATCCTGCAGTTGCCGGGGGCAGGCCATGCTGTTAAGCAAACCAGAACTTGTGCAGAATCTTTCTAAAGGCTCCCTGCAAATTGCATTGTTTTTATACCTGCCAGTTCAGGGATGCCTCCGCTGCATTTGAGGCAGAGTGGGGACATCCAGTGGTCACAAAGGCTGATAACAACTGAAATATCACTTAGATGGTATGTTATGATTTGATATAAACTCTTGTGCTGCAAAGGATCTTAAAATATTTTTGCTTTTGATAATTTTTTAATTATTATAAGTGGGACCCTTTAGCAACTAGCATACTTGTACTTAGAGTTCAGTTGGCAAGTATATCCCCCTTCAAAATCATGTTTTTTAATAACTGGGTCATATTCCATTGCTCAGAATGATCTACCACATTAAACTTAAGTACATGATGACATTAACTTCTTTTTAAAAAGCTGAACATAATAAACATTTTGGCTCTGTCCATTTATATGGATGACCCTCTGGCCTCGGGCTGTGCATAGTACACCAAGATTGGAAGGAGTCATCCTTTTGACAATACCCAGAAAAATGAAAACCTTTGAGGGGTCAAGAGGTCTCATTGACCAGCTAGTGCAATTTGGGAACTAAAATCTTTCAGTGAGGAAAGACCACATTCACCTTGAATACAAAGCTCATGCAGACAAGTTCATCTAACGATTCTTCTAGAACATATTTCCTTTCTGAGGTTGGCCATCTGTTTTGTAGTAACACAACGTCGTGTTTTAGGGCTGCTTTGGAAAGACTGAAGATCAAGAGGCCAGGGTTCCAGTTCTGACTTTCCCATTCATGAACCACCTGACCCGACATGAGTCAGCACACATTTCAAACTCCGCTTTCTCATCTGTAAAATGAGTAAATCAGATCACCTCTATGGGTATGTCATCATAAAACATGCCTTTATCCCATTTCCTTGTTTGTAATTTATCTGTTTGTCTAGTATTATGACTGTACAAAAGTCATCTGACACCTCGAGGTCTTTGTAGAAGAGCCTTTCCTTCTAAAGGAAAGAGCCACAGAAGTTTCATTAGGAGAAAGAAGCTCTGTACTTAGGAAATTATTTACCAACGTTTAGGCTAGATGATATACGGCACAGAAATGCCTTGTAGTGCATCCTCCTCTAAACTCCCAAAGTACTTTATTAGACCTCCTACCTTCTGTGGCGTGCAGAAAGGAGGAAGCTGAAGTGAGAACCCAGGAATTCTGCATTCTCACTCTCTGCTCTAAACAGTAATCATCACGACTTCTGAAAAAAGCAGAAGAAAAATGAGCAGTGCTGCTGCCCTCACCATGGTTCTCCACAGTTTGCCGCAGAATGCATTTGAAGATCTTCCTTATTTCTCCCCTGCCAAAGCAGGAATAGGAGGCAGAGCAGCAGTGAGGGACGTCACAGAAATTTGCTTTCCCTGTCTTAAGAAGAGCCATTCTATTTCTTGCCCGAAGTTTAACTTGATTATGCATTCATTAAAGACGAGTGATGGCGATGATTAAACAAAAACATCTTTAAAATGCAGAGTTCATTTCAACCCATTTGGTTTTGTTACACACAAATTGGATTTGCATTGCATCCCGCACAGCAGGTACTCCACTTGAAATCAAAGACAGATGCTTTTATGGGATTAAAAAGAAAACCTAGGGGGAGGGGGAGCAGGCTAGAGATTGAGATATTTTGCATTTCGGCAATAACGGCTCCAGAATGAAATACTGATCATATAGCTGCTTTATCCATGTAAGTGTTTGGGCTATAATTAAAAGGACACAAGAACCCCCATCATAAGTGGAGTCGTTGTCAAAGAAGAACATTTAATTTGCAGGGGGGAAAAGTGACTTTTCCCATAGATGTCTAATAATACCTTAGCATATTCGAAATTTAATCATAAGTGGTTTAGAATTAAACCATTTGAATTATTGCTGAAACATTTCAAGTGGTGACATTAAATGCTTTGTTTGAAATTAGCCATTAATTCAAAAGTCTTCTCTGGAGCTGCTGTGAGAGTTTAACTCCTTGTCTGTAAACAGAAGTCCCCGGTTCTCACACCATGTAATTAATCTTCATTCCTCTAGAACACTCATGTTGCTGGCTATTTACTCTGATACCTTCGGTTAAATTATTCTGCACACTATAATTTTATAATTGATATCATCTGCTGTTTCACAATTTTTATATATTTATCAGCTTGTTGGACATCTGTTGGGAGCACAAAGCAAAAATAGATTGACAGAGCCTGCGGGTGCCTCACCTTTCCATTACTTCCAAGAAACTTTGTACAGTCAGTATAGTTAATCGCTTACAATGTCTTGCAGAGGGTCTTCCTCTATAACAGGGTTATATTAACATTTCTCATCTATTTAATGATTGCATCTTATGGTAGACTGATTGCACTGATGGCCCCAATTATTGGCTTTCCTGTATCTGTGCTCATTGTAATGTAAATTTGCACATCTCCCCATGAAGAGGTGGAATCTATTTCCCCATCTCTTGAATCTGAGCTAGGCTTGTGATTTGTTTTTATCAATAGGGTTTGGTGGAAAAAATGATATGCCACTTCTAAGCCTAGGCTCTGGAGGCCTTGCATATTCAGCCCTTTCTCTTGAAACCCTGACCCTGCCATGAGAACAAATCCAGGCTAGCCTGAGAGAAAGTAAGAGATATGTGGCCCAGTCGTTCCATAAGTACTGACAACATCTAATCTACCCCCAGGTGCAGAGCTGCCTAGCCAAAAGGCAGCTGACCCAGACAGAAGAACTGCCTGGCTGACTTCAAGAGAAAACTCATTGATTTGGAAGGTACTCGATTACACAACAATGGGTGATAATGATACAGGGCTGGATCACATTTTTTAAGTTACATTTAATTTGGACTTTAAATGATGAGTATGATTTTTGATGTTTACCACAACACTTACATCACACAGTATGTGTTCTATAAATACTTATTAACTGGTAGTTGAGCAGATATTTATCTACGTTAGGCTGTTGGTCACCATGTTGTAATAAAATCTTATAGCATGTAACTATGCCCTTCATACGTTTATAAAATTCTTGGGTTGGAGGGCATAGAAAAAGCATAGTGTCTCCTTCTTTCTCACTGAGATTATTGCCCATGAAAAGTTACCCAGAAACATGGATAAAATATTTGTTGGATAGAAAAGCCAGACTCTTCTGCAAGTGGTTTAGCTGGCCTGAAAATTCATGTGTATCACACCTTGATGACATTTCAAAATTTTCATGGAAGATAATTCCACATTCAAGTATGGATATCATTTTCCAGTGATCTGCAAACCTTTAAAAAGAAGGATGTTTCCCAAAATGCTGAACCTACTGAAACACAGAATTAGAATAAATTTTAGAGCTTACTTTGCCCAGCCTCCCATCTCATACAGAAACCTCCACCTCAGTTTCTCCAAAAGGTAATAATTGTGATTATAATTTATGTATACTTACTAAGTTAGATCACGTTCTGAGTATCAGCTATATATTAGTTCTTCACAATAATAGTGTCTAAAGTCATGTGCCTAGTATATGGCAGGGATGGAATTCAAACTCTAGAGTCTACTCTTTCAGCTATGAAATGGCTCCATACTCTTAACTAGAACCATTGACTGAAGATTGAGCTACCTTGTAGTGAGGTGAGTTCTTCTGCTCCCCCAGAAATCTTTACAGGCTTCTCATTGCCTATCTCACTATTTCAGTTCAGAAACTAGGCATCATTGAAGCCTAAGATAGCATGATATTTATATTGTAGTTGGTTGGTGTACAGTTAATTGGTTAGATAACTTTAAGTAAAAAAATTGACTGTAAAACCTTACACATTGAATCAATAAAACTATAAATATTTCTCAAGCTATTCTATAAACATGCCATAAATTTTTGCTCTTTACTTCAGTGTAAGGTCCAAGTTAGTGCTTGGAAGGGCATATGAGTCAAGTTCATTACCAGATTCAAGAAAATTTCATTGTTAGCCTATCATAAACATAGAGAAACACAGAAGATGATGTAAATTTATTACTTAATTTTTCTTGATAAATTCCTTTCCAGTTCATCCAGAGTCTGCCTCAGAGAAGTGTCCAGCACCACCTCACAGCTGACCCTCTCCCAAGTTTGGTGATACATCTGTACCTGAAGTCATGATACCTCTTCCCTGGTCTGGACAAGGCACTGGTGCACAGTAAAGGACATCTTCCAGATGCTACAAAGCTTCTGAAAGAACAAGAAACTTTCCTCTTGCTAATATTGCCCAACTCTCATTGAAAAACTTGAGTAATTGTTTCACTAAAAAAATATCTTCTTCTTCAGTTGTGTGGGGTTTTGTTTGTTTGTGTGGGGCAACTTTCGAAGTTTTTGTCAATAAGCTGCTGGACCTTTATGAAGATCATAGCTTACATGTCTGTATTGCATTTAAGCCTCTTGATGACAACAGTAAGAGTAGATTTCATGTGCTGGATTCTTGAACAACATGGGTTTGATCTGCACTGGTCCAACTATATGCAGAGTTTCTCAATAAATACACAGTTAGTCCTCTGTATGCCTGGGTTTCTCATCTGCAAATTCAACTAAGTGCGGATGGAAGAGTGCATTGTACCTCAATGTCTGCAGGTTCGTGGATGTGATGAGTCTACTGCGTGCACTAGATTTTCATATCTGTGGAGGTCCTGGAGCCAATCCCTCAAGATACTGAGGGGTGACTATACTTAATTTGGGGGACAGTCAAAAGTTTTATGCAAGTTTTCAACAGCATGAGTTCAGTGCCCCTAACATCTGAGTTGTTCCAGGGTCAACTATATACATTTTATTTATTTATTTGTATTTTGTTACTCTATGTAAGACATTTGCCAAATAGTGTGAAATTTATATATATATATATAAATTAGCAGCTAAAGATATCTAATATATACTATCACATATATGTGTGTAATTTTTTTCTCAGAGCAGTTACAGAAGGCAAAATTTAAGTACATTTTATTGATTGTGCTATTAAAATTGTCCCAATTTCTCCTACTTTCCTTCCTCTACCCAGTACTCTCCTTCCCTCTAGAGATTAGCACCCCCTTCTCATACTGTTCTTAACATTCCCCCATTTATTTTGTACCTACCAATTATGCTTCTTATTCCCTGTAACTTTCTCCCATTCTCTCCCTTCCCTCTCCCAGCTGATAATCCTCCATGTGACCTCCATTTCTATGATTCTCTTCCTGTTCTAGTTGTGTGCTGAGTTTGTTTTTGTGTTTTAGATTCAGTTGTGGATTGCCAAGAGCCAACCCAGCCCTGCTGTCTGACACAGTCACAGAGGGAGGTGTAGGTCCGCACAGCAGACACGGAGGGGGAAAGTACCTGGCACTCCTCTGCTTAATCATTGTGTTACTGCCCGTGCTTAGGGTCTGTGCAATCTGCCATGGGGCTGGGACAAATGGCAATTCCACAGAAGAAATACAGTTCTTTGAAAGTAAGCAAGAAAATGACAGCTCATTGGAGAGTGACTCCCCACCAGAGTGTCCTCCTAAGTGGGTTAGAGAGTTAAAAGAATGTGTATTGGAAAGATTATTATACACTCCTTTTCTATGAATGCTTAAGTGATTGGGAACCCCATGGTGTTTATTGCCTAAAAAGTCAGACATCAAAGATAGAAACAAATAATAAAAATACATCAACTCCAAGGTAGATAGCAGGCAGCCAAATAGACTGAGCAAAACAAAGATTATTACTTGCACAAGATGACAGGGTTCTGGCGCTGAAGTGAGAAGTGAGAGACAGATACTAACCACATTGACCACGAAAGCCTTCCGCATGGCCTTTGCCAGTGAGCTAAAACAGCCCTGTGCCCAGCTACGTGCCCAGCTTACAACTTTAGAATATATAGATCAAACTTAAGTTAAGCTTTAAGAAATTAAGGTGTTATATAGTGTGGTAAAATGTGTTACTGATTAGTTGCAAAGATTAGGAGCTAAAAGCTTGCACAATAATATGCAATAGAGAGCTGCTTCCTATTTTCTACAGAATAAGGATAAAGCAAATATGCCTTAAAAACCTCATTTTTTTATTGCTTTCACATATGCCACATGTACCCACCCAACTGTATAAAAATAAAAAACTCAAAAGCCCTGGCAGAGATGCCTGGCTGCTGAGCTTGAAACTGCACCTCTCGTGTCTTTCCTTCGCCAATGCCATCCATCCACTGGGAATCCCTGGACCTGCTGGAGCTGGTCTCCGGCAGTGGATAATTGTGAATTTGTTGTCATTTTAATGATCATAGTTTTGACCTTCTTTTTCATAGATAAGACCTCTTAACATTTCATATAATAAGGGTTTGGTGATGCTGAACTCCTTTAGCTTTACCTTGTCTGGGAAGCACTTTATCTGCCCTTCCATTCTAAATAATAGCTTTGCTGCATAGAGCAGTCTTGGTTGTAGGTCCTTACTTTTCATCATTTTGTATATTTTTTTCTAGTCCCTTCTTGCCTGCAAAGTTTCTTTTGAGAAATCAGCTGATAGTCTTATGGGAGCTCCTTTGTAGGTAACTGTCTCCTTTCCTCTTGCTGCTTTTAAGATGCTCTCTTTATCTTTAACCTTTGGCATTTTAATTATGATGGGTCTTGGTGTGGCCCTCTTTGGGTCCAACTTCTCTGGGAGTCTCTGAGCTTCCTGGACTTGCATGTCTAGTTTCTTCTCCAGACTGGGAAAGTTTTCCTTCATTATTTTTTCAAATAAGTTTTCAGTTTCTTGCTCTTCCTCTTCTCCTTCTGGCATCCCTATCATTTGGATGTTGGCCCTTTGGGAGATGTCCCAGAGACTTCTTAAACTCCCCTCATTTTTCTGACTTCTTGTTTCTTCATTTTGTTCTGGTCAAATGTTTATTTCTTCCTTATGTTCCAAATTGTTGGTTTGAATCCCAGCTTCCTTCCCTTCACTGTTGGTTTCCTTTGGATTTTTCTTTATTCCCCTTAGTATAGCTTTCATTTCTTCCCTTATGCTTTTGCTGTATTCAGTGAGATCTTTGAGCATTCTGACCACCAGTGTTTTGAACTCTGCATCCAATAGGTTGGCTTCCTCCATATCGTGTAGTTCTTTTTCTGGGGTTGTGTTCTGCTCCTTCATTTGGGCCACATTTCTTTGTCTCCTCATTTTGGCAGCCTCCCTGTTTCTATCTGCTAGGTAGAGCCACTTTTATTTCTAGTCTAGAGAACCTGTTAAGCTGTATGGGGCAGATACTTAGGTATTCACCAGGGCGGGGCAACCTGCTTCACTGCTTTGTGGCTCCGTGTGTGGGGGAGGGGTTGAAGAGGGGACATGCCCCCACTGGCTAATTTCTGGGGACCTGCCTGGAACTCGCCCTTTTTCCAGTCACTTTACCCACTTCTCATATGCAATGGCACCTCTCCAGCTGCTGTACTGGTCGTGGTTCCCAGAGTGGGTGGGTTTTCGTATCTTCTGGCCTCTCCTGAGAAACTGATAGTTTCTTCCACTGTCTCAACCCCCACTGGGTTTACAGACAGAAATTATGAGTCTTTATTTTTTTCCTAGTACTGGAACCCTAGGCTGTGCAGTCTGTCCTGGGGTTGGGATTCATTGCTTACAAGGTGTCCCCCTAATTTTTATCCACCTCACATGAATGTGGGACTTCTGATTCCACTGGCTGCTGCCACCTTACTGACCCCAGCTTGCCACAGCCACACCATTCCTCTCTACCCCTGACATGACCACTGGCCTGCAGTGACTGCAGAATGCTGTGGATGGCTCATCGAAACACGAGAAAAACATACACAGAGACAACCAGGTCCTGTTGGGAAATAGGGATGGAACGGCCACTCTCTCTAGTGGAAAGTGCCTTGGCCACCCTCCCTAGAGGAGAGCACCTCGTTCTCCTACCCAAGCAGGCTTTCATTGGGTTCGTTCCCACAAGAATTCAGGTAAAGCTCATTAATCATTGCCAGGAAGTAAGGATCAAACAATAGATAACAAGGAAGTCTGAGGGCCTATTATGAGTCAGGGTCAGATAACTAAAGAGCAGTAAAACTTTGAGGAACAAACTTATTTCTTGCTTGGACCCTTATCATTTCATTGAGAGCATTCTAAACAAAGCAGTTTTCACAGGATTTTACATATTCTTTCTTAGGCCTGATCACCCAGGGAACCCTCCCTTTCCAGCACAGGGCTTCACCACCTTCTGTCATTGTTTCAGGCTGAGGTGGAACAAGGGAAGTAAGGCAGCCAAGAGATTAGGAGATTTTTCACAGACAAAGAGGACTCAGGCTTTGTTAAAGCCAAGGAACAAGAGTTCATCACCCCCTTTTGCTGTAGCCCCCAAAGTCCTTCCTTGGGGGCCTCCCACGTGATCGTGCCTGTCTTAGGTTGTTCCCCTCTTGGGGAATCTTACCCATCATTGGCTAACTGACTGAGCATTAGGGACCGGGCAGGGTGAAGTAAAAGGAGCAGAAGTGGAGCTCCTGCCAGGGAGATAAGCTTTTGTCTCCTTGCTGGCTTACTGTCCAAGGTTGTTCCCTCAGCCTTAGACTTGGCAGAGGTTACAGCTTCTGATACCAGGCAGGGCAGACTCCAACATGGCCCGACTCCCCATCTCAGCCCCTCCTACCCATCTGGATGAATATAGCTTCTTTAAATCCTCAGTTTTCGGAATTCTGTACAGTTCTGGGTGTTTTTGTTTTTAAGTTAGTTGTGTTCCTTCTTAAGGTTTTGCAGTGAGGCAAAACATGTCTACCTAAGCCTCTATCTTGACCAGAAGCCTTAGGAGGCAGGATTTCTGAAGTCAACTATACTGAAGTGTAATTTTAAGCAATAATATGCATTCATGTTAAGTTTGATGAGTTTTGGTAAATGAATACATTATGAAACCACTATCTAAATCCAAATACAAGACATTTAAAAATATTCCCTTGGACCACTTTTAAGTAAACCCTACACATTTTCCCCATGCAGGCAACCACTGATTTCATTTCTGCCACATACATTACTTTTCCTATACTAGAATTTCACTTAAGTAAAATTATATAGTACATACTCTTTTTTGTCTGTTTTTTTCTCAATAATATATTTTGAGATTAATCAATATTATTGTATCAGTAGTTCATTCCTTCTTATAGCTGAGTACTATCCCATTGTGTGTCTGTAACACAATTTGTTTATTCATCACCTGTGGACAGATACTTGAGTCGTTTCCAGTTTAGGGCCATTAAAAAAAAAAAGGCTGTTATGAGCATTTTTGTACATGTCTTTTACTGGACATAGTTTGTATTTCTCTTGGCTATGTCTAGGAGAAGAGCTGTTGAGCATATGGTAAGTACATATTTAACTTTATAAGAAACTGTCAAGCTGTTTTCCAAAGTGATTGTACTATTTTACATTCTTATAAGCATAATAAAAAATTTCCATTCCTTTCCTTGTTCCATGTCCTCACCAACACTAGTTATGATCAGTCTTTTATTTTTAACCATTTGAGTGCATGTGAAGTAGTATTCATTTTGTTTTCTCTTTTAATTTCCCTAATAACTAACGATGCTCAACATCTTCTCATGTATTTGTTGACCATGGCACAGCTTCTGTTCAAATCTTTTGCTCATTCTGGAAGGTGGTTTGTCTCTTAGAAAGTTGTGAATACATTTGATCTATTCTGAATTCTACTTCTTTGTTAGACATTGCAAATACTTTTTCTCAATTTTTTGTTTTCCTTTTCATTTACTCAATGGTGTATTTTGAAGAGCAGAAGCTTTTAATTTTGATGCAGCTCAATTTATCAACTTTTTTCTTGTATATTTATTATAGTCTAAGGAATCTGTATATTCTAATGTTAAAAATTCCTTTTTTCTATATTTTCTTCTAGGTGTTTTAGGGTTTTACCACATCTTTATATCTATGATCCAGATCCAGTTCATTTTAGTATATTTTGTAAAGTAGGGATAGAGATCCATTTTTCTCCCTTACAATTAGCCAGTGTTTTCAAGTTCATTAAAAGACTATCCTTCCCCCCATTGAATTACCCTAGCACCTTTGCTGTAAATCAATTGACAATATGTCCATCTATCTTGTTCTATTAATCTATATGCCTATCATTATGCCAGTTTCACAGTGTACTGATTATGATAGCTTTATGTTGTCTTGAAATCAGGTGGCATATGTTCTTCATCTTCTTTCTCTTCTTCAAAATTGTTTTGTCTATTCCAGATCCTTTGCCCCTCCTTATAAGTTTAGAATTCAAGTCATCATTTTCTATAAATATCATACTCACACTAATTTTTATTGAAATTAGGTTGACCCTGTATATCAATTTGTGAAGAATTATTCATAACTGTATTAAGTCTTCCAATCTATGCATATAATATATCCTTCCTTTTATGTAGGTCTTAATTTCTCTATTTATTCTTTTGATTTGCACTGTATAGGTCTTGCACATATTTCATCAAATTTTCTCTAAGTATTTCTGGAATTATTAACTACACTTTTAAAATGAGAAAACAAGGTGATCAGAAAGATTATGTAGTTCATCCAAGGATGCAGAGCTAGCAAGTGACTGAGCCCGGATTTGAATCTGGAAGTGACTAAATCCAAAGACCATGTTCTTAACTAGGCCAGCAATTGACAGAGCAAAAATAGACAGAGGGAGTTGAACCAAACAGAATACTTTTCAAATTGTACACGTCACCCTACATTCTGGTATCACACTGGAGAGAGTATCAGTAGGCCTAGATAGCTTGAAAAGCTCCCAAAGTGTTTCTGTTACAGCCTGCTGGTGGAGAACTACTGAGTAAGGCTTTTTTGAGGTCATCAGTCTCAGCATGGTTGGTTTTACCTGGCCACCATTTACAGCCCTGCTACCTGGTTTCTAAAAAGATCATGCCAGGAAAGAAAGAGCCTGGCATGACAACAAGAGCCAGGCAGATCCTATATTACCAGATTTATAAACAACAAAAAATGGATGTTGCTTCCACATTCTGATCGCACCTAAGCTTCAGTTCTATGAATAAATGTGTGGTCTAGTCATTAAAGATGAGACACACAAATTAATTTTGGATGCAAGTAATGTAAAGTCCAACATTTATTTAATTTGCTTTTCTTTATCTATTGTACTTCAACCTACTATGTTTTCCCTTCTGTCTCTTCTTTCTTTAATAAGTTGAACATTTAGTTTTGAAATACTAAATTTGAAAAATAGAGAATCAAGCAAGGAAAAATGTGGAATAAGGTATTTCAGAGTAAGTGTGCCATGTGCTATGTTTATAGAAAAGAGGATCACGGTCATGGGCAATAAGTCGGCACAGAGCCATGCTCAGGGACTTCCCTGCCTGCCCTGGGACTTTCCATGATGTGCTGGCTTTGGGGTACACCATTGAAAAGAAGTGGGCTCACTAGTGAAATCTGTCACAGAGGGAAGGATTGGCCAACAGTTCACAAATAAGTTATGTGATTGAAAAGCAAGCTTTTAATAGGTATTATTATGATATTAGTAATTGCTAAAATTTATTTATTCCATCTACCTAGATACAAAATCTTCCCCTGGAGCCACATGGAGTAAAAAGGGGAAAAAAGATCTTGTTTACTTCTCTCTTTTTGCTTTTTACTCTTTTTTTCCTTTTTTTTCTTTTTATATGTTTACTTCTCTCAAGGTTCATAAGGAAGAAAACACGTCTGTGTAAAACACAATTCAAGGCATCTTGTAGCAATTTCTGTTGCCCAAGTCAATCCTGCCTGGCAGCCTGCCACCCGGACACCCTGATGTAAAGAGGCAGGCATCCTGTGTGAAAAAGCAGGGAGGGGACTTGGGTTTACAGGAGCTGAATCAATATGGCCTAGACACTTGATGTAGCTGAACGTATGCTTCTACCTAAAAAATAAAATAAAAACACATGCTTTATAAATTTCGATCAGTGTTAACAGGGATAATGGAGAATGCTTGGCAAGTTGTCAACATAAAGTTACTGGCGCCGGTGGTGGCAGCAGTAACAGTAATAGTATCATGATTATCATCTGTCGTCCAGCCCACTGCCTGTATGCCCACTTCAGTTCAATTGCTTCTGATTTTACATACTTTTACAACAGACATGGTACTCTTTTACTGATAAACTCACCCAGTTCCTTACCTCCTTTTCAAAGGAGTTCCAAATATTGTCAGAATACTATAACCAAAATTCAGATGTCTGAGTGGCAACTGCTGGGACCATTCACAGCCTTGGAGCAAGCTTACCTTGTTGTTAGTCAGACTTAGAGCCCTGTACCTTCTGTACAACTGCTTGGGTCTGTGCTAGTCTCAAGCCACAACACTTTCCACCCTCTTTAGTCTGCCCATCTACAGAGCGACCTCTGCCTTCACCTCTCACTGTAATCACTGGTGTGATCTCCCCCGGGTCTCTGGCATCCTGCCACACCCAGTACTCGTGATTTACCCATTCTGCAAAGACTGCATTGCTTTATCCCAGACAGAGCCACTTCCTTTTCAAAGTTGAACCATAATGTAGGATGTTTGAATCTTATTTGTAATAATAGCTAACATCTAAAAAGAATTCTTGATTGCAATAATAATCTAGTTCACATCCACCTGACTCATGAACTTGAAAGAGAGACATTATTTCATCCCCACAGTGAGAAAATTAAAACTGGAAAAGGTTCAGTGAACTTCCTAATATCATACTAGTAAACCCAAGTTAAAACTTAAAACCAGGTCTTCTGATTCCACCACCTATGATTTTATCATGCTCAAACTTCTATTTGGTCAAGTAATCCCTTATTTGCCAACTTTATCAAAACATGTTTATTTATTAATTCAACAAACATTTAGTGAGTACCTTTATGCTACAAATACCTCTTCCCTCAAAGATATTCACATTCTAGCAAGAATACAATCCTGTAAACACAGGAACAATGTCTTATTCTGCTTGGCATTTTCAACTCCTGATACAGTATCTGGTATAGAGCATATATTTTTAAAAATTACTTATTTATTTATTTATTTATTTATTTATTTTTAGAGAGAGCGAAGGGAGGGAGAAAGAGAGGGACAGAAACATAGATCGGTTGCCTCTCACACAACCCACCCAGGGACCGGCCCACGACCCAGGCATGTCAACCAGTTTGACCAGGAATCAAACTGGCAACTTTTCAGTTTGCAGGAGGGTGCCCAACCCACTGAGCCACACCAGTTCAGGCTGGTACAGAGCATATTTATTGAATGAATTAATTAATGAATGGTATATGAATGAGTATATTAAAAGTTAAATTACTTTTTAAGTCAAATGCTAACACAATGAGAAAGTACTCTGAAAAAGCACAAAGCACTATATAAATTTTAAGCATTATAACTTTATTCAATTGTAGGTGGAATTTTAATTTCAATTAGAATGCCAGAGTGAGTTCTTAGATCATCTTAATAAGGTCTTTTGTACCCTATTTAACAGTATTTTCTTCGTATTCCACATACCATCAGTAGGAAGATTGTTTTAAGTTTTTACTTCAAGAGTTTTTAATCCTCTGACCTGATTGCAATCACTTCAGCAAACTCACCCACAGCCTAATTCTGTCATTGCCAAAACTCCCAGAAGGAAGGGGAGGAGCTCTCTCTGGAGACTTGGCACAAATCCTTACAATACGCTCATCACATTTTATTGTAATTATCTGTTGACATGTCGTTTTCCCCTCGATTCAATTCCTGCTACTTGATACTTCACCTACCAAAAGTTTCCAAGATATCAAAGCACCACTCACAATTGTTTAAGTAAAATTTTCTCTTTAAGAAATTAACCCAGAATAAAGTTCCTCTACATTTAGAAAATATTTAACAATACCTATGCTATTTAGTTCAATTTTCTTAATACATGCCTTTCACTAAAGTTTTAAATCAATATGTAAAGTTACAAAAGGAATATTCAGTTTTTGAGACACAGATAAGCTAATGTGGGAAGACAGCCTTGAAGAAGGTCTCCTGCTTCCAGCTGATGGCAATGACGCCCAGGTTAATGTTAATACATTTCATTGTAAAAAGTTCGTCTACTCAGTTATTACTAAGTTACTAGCTAAACAAAACAGTGTTGTGTAGCTAAGTATTTCATGAGGCACTTTTCACACAGAAGTCAGGGACCTTGTGCTGATTTTTTATGTAATATAAAAAATCTAAAGTAGTTTCTTTTATTTTAAGAAAAATATTTGAAGATTGGGTAGTATCACTATTTTAATAACAGAGGGTCATTGTTTCAAATCCATTTTCTTAAGTGTTGAATGTGCTTATCGTTTCATGTGGCACCTGTGTACACATGCTCGGAGACTCCACGTGTGGTTCGAGTCCCATCACTACCAGTTCCTCAGAGACAGAGAAGAGCTCGCAGTACGGTGGAAGCCCGGTGTCTGAGACCGTTAAAATATCTGGCGGGGGTGGGGGGGCTGCTACTGAGCCCCTTGGAAGGCCAAGATTTCTCTGCTCTACATAAATATTCCCCAGCAGATGTTTCATTTATGCTGTGTACCAGCACAAATAGATATTTGGATTTGTTTTAAGCTTAAGAGAGGAACAAGACCAGAAACAGTATTTGACGCCCATGACACTCAGAATTAAGCTACACAAAAGTAGGTAGTTAATTTTAAGTAATCGTGAAACAAAATATTATGCAAATAGGACAGTACGTGGCATTGATTGTGTAATTATGTGTTGCCGATGTAGTTTTCTTTATACAACTTCTAAAACCCATCATTTCAATTCATTATTCCCCAAAATTATTTTCAAAAAATAATTCCAGGCTATGGTGCTCAGAAAGCTAATTTTAATGCAACAGAAGTAAAAGGCTCATAAACAAGGTAAAAAAAAAGAAATTTGGAAAAGGAATACTCTGTCAGAAGAATTCCAGCCATACTGGTAACAGCTCAGTGACAGCGGTTACTGCGGTGTTCTACTGTCGAAGGCAGAGTTGCTGGGAAAAAGTGACTGACACATTTCATCAAAGCTTCCTCTCAGCTGCCTGAGCCAACTGTCGCTGGTAAATGACTTAATCTTCACTAAACTTTTATGCAGGAAAAGCAGAGTGGTTGACATGCACCCACATATAGACCTGAAACTCTAATGAGATCATTTGACATTCTGATTGATACGAAATCTACATTGTGTTTTGACTTGCCTGCCACCATTGATATGGTGTTATTTCCAGTTTGAAAGGTTCAAAAGGGATAGTTATTTTACAATACATCCCAACTGTAACTGAGAAAGAAGAATGAGTTAATCATCAGTTATTTGTAACAAGGTAAATTTTTAATCACATTTCCTATGTGTTATTTTTATTCTTAGTGAAAGTAATTGGTTAGAAGGACAGAGGGACATAAATATTTTATGTAATCTCCTAAAAATAAAGACTTGTGTGGGCTCATTCATGAATGTGTATTTATATGCCTTAGGTTGAGGGAATTTATTTGTGAACGTTGAAATGAAAGTTAATTCCAGATGCAACATGTGCCTAAGTCAACTGTGGATCAGTCACGGTCATCCTAAGACACCCATAGCTTTACCAGGATTTTGGATTGGTTTGTATTTTATGGTAAACCCACGCTTTCCAAAAGTGTTTGTGTGGCATTTTTCTGCTTACTGCCGATCTTTCCTACAAACCTTTGTAAGTAAGGGTAAGAACCAGAATGAACTCCGGGGGCCTCCACCATACTGTATTGCTTAGTAAGGCAAATCCTCTGTATAATATTTACACATGGGGTGGGTAGACGGGTCTGGCATTTGCATTCACGCACATTCCTCCATTTCCACCACTGCTTGAAAAAGATAAATTGCTATTACCAGGAGGATTAAGAGGAAAAATGTTTGGCTTATGTCATCCAAAGCTTCTTTACCAGGGGAACTTGGCCTAAGCTTGTTAGTCACCCGACATACTAAGGCTCTGTGACCGAAGGCAACAACCTCCAAATTGCACTCTGCCAATCATTGTTTTCCCTTCCACTTCCTAAGTCGTCAGTCCATCTGTTTCTGATTCTTTACAATGAATCCTGCACATTGGGTCTGTGTGTGTGTGTCTCTGTCTTTGTCTTTCTCTCTCTCCCCCCACCACTGTCTCCCTCTTTCAGTCTTAAAAACTGATTTTCTTTTAACCAGGAAATTTTATCTTGCCATCAATCAGAGCTCAAATACAGACATATGCACATTTCAGTCAAAATTCTTAATACGTAAAATCTGAATTGCTTCTAAATTTGGCAAAATGCCTTGCTTTTTCCAAATTCATAAGACAGATGAGACACAAGAGTGAGATAAATGATACCGTCCTGCTGTTTCAAATGCCATATTGATATAGTCATTATTTGTGCCAATAAGGCTCACTGTCATCTAATTTTAACCTGTTTCTCTGTTGATTATGCTTAAATTTTGTCTCTTCTCTCTTTTGATACATGTTCCTCATTTAACAGAATCTAAGTTTGTGAAACACTGAAACTTTCAGACAACTAAGTCCTATTAGGGTCAAAATGCGATACTTTCTGTCTGGGGCAGATGTTGGGGAGTATAAAAATATGAACCAGATATGCCTGACACATAACATGGGCTCAATGAAACGTGTAAAAAAAATGGATAGGAGGAAGAAGGGGACAGCAACAGAGAGGAAGACTAGCAAGCATCTAACAATTCATTCTACATAAGAAAATATGTACTTTATCCCACCATTCTAGTTTCTTCACAGCAGATGTTACTACTGATCCTGTCTTCATTACCTGTGTGTTTATCTTTCTCCTTAGCCTTTTTTCTTAAAGAATGGTGAAAACCAGCCAGGGTACATTCCTGGGTTGCAGGCCAGAACCCCCAGCAACTGCACATTGATGTCTCTCTCTCTCTCTCTCTCTCTCTCTCTCTCCCCACTCCCTTCCCTCTCTAAAAATAAATAAATAAAATCTTAAAAAAAAAAGAATGGTGAAAACAACAAACTTGTCAAACCGACCCACAGTTGTGCACAAGTATTTTTTTCTTAGACCCTGTGAAACAGCGAAGAAAGTGAAATCAAAGAAAAATGAAAGAATCCTCTGATCTTAGAAAGGCAAGAATACTTTTCCACTTTCTACATTAGCTCCCAATGAAAAGCCTTCCTTCTAGAATCTTCACTTGCACCATTGTGAGGAAATCTGCTCTGAATGTACCTTGTTCATTTAGTAGTCAACATTATAATCTGACATCATATACTGAAGTGTACTCACCACCACAGCAGCATTATAGCCAAGATATGGTAACAACCTAAGTGCCCATCAATAGATGGTGGATAAATAAGATGTAATACACACACACACACACACACACACACATATCTGACACATATCTGTGTGTGTGTGTGTCTATATACAAATACAATGGAATATTTCTCAGCCATGTAAAAGATGAAATCTTGACATTTGTGACAATACAGGTGGACCTTGAAGGCATTATATTAAGTGAAATAAGTCAAAGACAAATACCATATAATTTCACTCATGTGCAACTTTAAAAATGAACAAACAAAACAAAAACAAATTCACAGATGCAACAAAAGATCGGTGGTTGGGAGGAGGGTGAAATGAATGAAGAAGGTTGATCATATAATTGATGGAAACTAGACTTTGGTTGGCAAGCACTCTGAAGTATATACACATGTTGAATTGTAATGCTGATTGCTGTTCTTTGGACTTCTGCTAGCAGGTTAGTCATAGGATCCTTATACCTCCTTTTTAGTCCTACTTCTAGACCTATACCTTCCTTCCATTTCATGTTTATTTGGGGTTTTCTTTCATTTAATTCTTCTCCATTTGGGCTACAAAAGTTCCTCTATACCTTCCTGACTCAAGAGTTCTTATAACTACTTTCTTGGAGTCTTACCTCCCTTATTTCTGACTTCATTATATGACTTTTTTCATACAGATATGATTTACCACAAACAGTAAGCTATTTCCTCCTGGAAAAACTGTGGTTGCTTCAGAGAACACCCTGTTAAAATGATGGAATGTTCATAGTTGATTATTGTACTCAACGATAGTTCAGAATCTCACAAAAAAACTCTATCCTTCTTTGCAATTACATGTAACAATTAGGAGAGTGTATATTGCTCTCCAGTCACCTTTAAAAGCCTTCCTGCATTTGTGGGTGGTGTAATTGCCTCTTAATTTTATATTGTATAAGTAGATTAAAAAGAGGCAGCTTACCCTTAAGAAATCTGATGAGTAGGTTAAAAAAGCTGATAAAGAAATAAAAGCCACACCTCGGTCACCCCAAACATGTCTGGGGTCTCCTAAGGACAGGTAAGTAAACATCTCCAACCAAGCTGGAGCTGATGTTGAGCGCAGTGTGGCTGACTTTGCAAAGTCATCACTTACCACCTTGTCTATAGTAGCATGGTGAGCAATAACTGGTATTGTTATTTATTTTTTCACTTAAATAAGGTCCTGTGCCTTCCTGAAAAGTGTCATTTTTTTATTAAAAATATTGCCATAGGCAGGTCCCCACTAAGAAATGGAAGGGGTGTGCAATTCAAACATCCCTGAGAAATGCAAGTGCCTGTCAACTTTGGCAGACTACCATTGCTGGCAGTCAGAGTTGACCGTCACTTACTAGTAAGATCTTAGTGGGGTAAAATGCTTCACTACTGAGATTTCATCCTGTGTGGCAGACACCTGGAATTCCCCTATTAGATGTTTCTATGTTTAGGTCAATGATTCTCCAGAGGGTAAGAGGAGGGAGAGATGGAAGCAATGAAGGAGAAGGGAATATGAGAATTTTCACGTAGTTTGGAAAACATATCTAATACTTCACTCACTGTTTGGTTCTACAGTTACTGGAACTAAATCTCTTGGCTTTAGCTTTCTTAGCTTAGAAAATAAAGTAGGAAAACATGGAAAGATGCCTGAGTTTTACAATGTTGAATCATAATAGTTTAGGTGGAAATATGCTTTCTCCATGGTCCTTATTAGTAAGGGGTGGAGGGACTAAGCAAAAAGGAAAAAGGACTCAAGGACAAGGATGACAGTGTGGTGATTGCTGGGGAAAGGGTGTATAAGGGGACTAAATGGTAATGGAAAACAAACAATAAAGATTGAATTTAATAAAATACCAGTAAATGGAAGTACCTCAGTGGAAATTTGTTCATCTACTTTACTTTCTTCAGCAGGATCAATTTAGTAGAGTTTTACGATGCTTTTGAAAAGTGTCATAACAAGATCAGACTTAGTCAAGCCCAGAGCCTTTCCCCAACTTTCCTTTGGCCAGTCGCACTGGGTCCTGGGGCACATTGCAGGGCCTTGGCAAACAGCTGTGCAGCTCATGCCCTGCACACCTGCAAAGTGTGTCATTCACACAGACTGTGTACAGTGTGTGATGGCCCTGAATCCTACTTTCTGCTGACCCTCACTTCCTTTTTCTTCACCTGCTTCCATTTCCAGATACAATTCCATGATTTATTGTCATAATTACTTTATCATACAGTCTCCACTTTCTTGCACTGTGCCCTCTACTTCGGACTCACCTGGTTGTGCCAATTACTAAGTTATTGCCTTCCAGCTCCAAACCCACACTTCTCTGTCCTGCTTTGTGACACCACAGCTGATCTTTGCAGACAACATTTCTCCTTTGTCTACCTACCTACTCAGGATAGTCTTTGCCAACAGAGGGTGCAGGAGGGAGGTTGCAAAACTGGTGAAGAAAGAGCACTTTTCTTCTTCTGGTGTTGTGTTTATCCCATGATGCAAGCTGACTGCTACGTAGGTGACCTAGCAGCATGTATCACAATGGCACAATTCACCAGCAAGCATCACCACTCAGCACACAACTCCTACAGTAGCCATGCAACCTGAACCTCTGTCATGCATGGCCTTCCTCCAAGTTTCTAGATCCTTCCTTGTTCATATTTCCTTTAGTTGGGGAGCTGGAAACTGCTCTCTGCAGTTGTTACCTTTGTGTTCCTTACAGTTCTCTTTTACCCCCCTTTTGGTAGTTGGCCATTATTCGTATAGGTATTATTGATATTAAATTTTCTTTGTTCTAGTTCCTGGTGTAGTTTCTGTCTTCTGACTGGACCCTGACTGAAGCACCTGGCTAAACCCCAGTGCTGCTTAAACCAACTCTGTCTCCTCTGCTGCTGGAATCTCAAAGCTGAACAAGCTGAAATAAACATTTAATTCTTCTGTCTCACTCTACTTCCATAACCACAGATATTAAGCAGTAATTCTATATTTGCTAACTGTATTCATTCTCCTCATCTTCTAGGTGACAATTCCACATCTTCTCAACTCTCCTAAACCCTCCAATAGCTCTCTCTGGGTCCTCACTTTTAGCTTATGACCATGTTGTCTACATCATTGATAAAGTAGAAGCTATCAGAAGAATTTCCACACACTTCTACTATCATATCTATAAATTCACTTGCATTCACATAGTTTCACTTACCCTACCCTACCCTACCCTGTTACAATGGATGAACTGTCTATATTCCTATTTAAGACCAAGACCCACACTTGAACATGAGATTTCATTTCCTAGGGACACTCCAACAATTATATTTCCTTATTATGGATACTGATATTTTCTCTTTCTTTACTGGGTCATTCCTACCAACATAAAACTTGTTTAAATGTCTCTCATTTTAAAAGACCCTCTCATGTTCCCAGTGCCCCACATGTTACGAGTCAGTTTCACCACTCCCCTTTATATTCAAACTCCTCTGAAGTTTGTCCATGGTTGGTCTTTATTTCCTCTTCTCCATTCTCTCTTCAACTCACTCCAGTGCAAAGAAACAGCAAGTTCATAGAATTATCAGCAACATCTGGCATAGTTTACCATTTCCTCCTCCTTGAAATATTGTCTTTTCTTGCATTCAAGCAAACTTAATCTCTTACATCTCCCCCTGCTTCTTTGGCCACCTCTTCTCAGTGTTCTTTCTTCATTTCTTCTCATCCTGTGACTATTTGAACTTTTATACAAACATAAGGCCCCCAAAGTTGCCTAAGCAAAAAGCAGACTGTAAAAGTATCACAGTCCTCCAAGAAGCACTTTGGTATTTTCCCAGAGGCAAATGAACAGAGAATTCTTCCCAGAAGGTAGAACCAGGCTCCAATCACAGAACTGCACTGCCAAACCATGGAATTTAAGCAATTCCCATCTAGCAGGATTCATCACTACATGGACCAGTGCTGTTTTTTTGTTTTCATTGGACGTTTTTAATGTGATTTTTCTGCCTCCAGTCCATGACTATATGTTTATAGGGTATGTCTGTTGCAATGTGAATATTCAGCTTGTCTTTTAGTTTTTAGATCTCAAGAGTACATCTAGATCTGATGGAGAAAATTGCTCATTACCTAGAGATTCTGGGCTCTGATATAGATGCAAAAACTTGGAGGGACTTTGAGTTGTGTTTCCTGAGGAGACTGAATGTATATTTTCCATATGAGAAGTGTGCACAGATGTTTGGTTAACAAGGGGCAGGCTTGGCAGAAATAATCAGATCCTCAGTATAATGTGTCCCCTTTTCTGCTCCAGTAATAGAATTGGAGCCTGGCACGTAACTACCCAGCTTCACTACAGCTCCCAGTCTCCCTCCACACACGTGACAAAGTTCTTGACAGTGGAGTACAAACCACTACCGAGACAGAGCCTTTCAAAGACTGAGCTTAATACCTTCATGCTCTTTTACTCCTTCCCACGAGTCTAGTGGAACACAGGAATAAGGCTTTGGCAATGCAGATGAGGACAACAGCTTAAATTTGATAAAGAAGAGTTAAAAATCTTGAACCCTGGAGTAATTGGATGGAGTAGTGTCATCCACCAACTTGGAGCTAAGCTTATTCTGAGAGAAATGAAACTTTATTCCATGTGAGCCATTATATTTGATGGTCTCTTTGTTATAATAGCAGGCCTTAGTCTCATATTAGTCTGCTAGAGCTGCCATAACATAGTACAGTGGAACCTCGGTTCTTGACCGTAATTCATTCCAGAAAACTGTTCAAGAGCCGAATCTCCATTGTTTGTCACCTGAGAGACGCATGGCTGATCATACAAGTATCAGCATGAAAGGGTTGTTAGGTAGAGACTTGAGACCTGAAGTTTTGTTAGACAACTGAGATATTTTTTCCCACGAATAGCTTGGTGGAGGACCAAACTGTTCAAGAACCAAGATATTTGAGAACCAAGACACTCAGGAACCAAGGTTTGACTATCTTATATATGGAGTGGCTTAAACCCTAGAAACTTATTTTCTCACAGTTCTGAATGCTGTAAGTCCAGGATCAAGATATCATCAGGATTGCTGCTTTCTGGTCGCTGTTATTCCTGGCTTGTGGATGGCAACCTTTTTGCCATGTCCACATACGGCCTTTCCTCTGTGCCCATGTAGAAAAGTGGTCCCTGGTGCCACTTCCTTCCTCTTCCTCATCCTTAGAGCCTCACTTTCATGACCTCATTTAACCTTAACTACCTCTTTAAAGGCCCTATGTCCAGATCCAGTCACACTAGAGTTAGGGCTTCGATATAGGGATTTGGAGGAATGCAATTCAATAATTCAATCTAGAACAATCTTAAAACTATATTCTGTTTTCCACATAGTTTTCAGACTATTTCCTTTAAAACAATAGTCAAACTAACTCAGCATTTGACTGGAAACTCTCCAATGGCTTCTCATCTCACTCCATAAAAGACAAAACCTTACAATGCCCTCCCCTGAACTGACCTCTCCTTAACCCTGTTTTAGCCACCCTGATCTCATCCTCCGCATCATGCTCCCTCCTCCCTCCACTCCAGCAGCAAGCAATTCCTTGCTATTCTTCACACATACTCTATATACTCTCACCTCTAGATTTTCTGCTCTCCCATATACTTAATCTCATTTTACCCCAACAGCTACATTGTTGGCTCTCTCACTTTATTAAACTGTTTGGTCAAATATTATTTTATTAAAGAAATTTTTCATGACTAGCCTACAGCGATTCCCCACCCCTAGTTCTCCTTCTTCCCCTTACCTGTTTTACTCACATTTCTTCAGTTATCATTTCTCCCTTGCCACTAAAATATAATCTTTATAAAAAAGGGATTTTTATTTTGTTCACTGTTGTATCCTCAGAATCCTAAAACAGACCTGGCACATAGTAGGCTTGAAATTTGGACACACAAAAAATTATTTGAATGAGTAAATGAATATTCAAGTGCAAACCCTATAAAGGATTGGTTGATAGATAGACACAAAAGAGTCAACAGTAGGAGGAGGAGCGAGTTACAACTTGGATGATTAGGTTGATGATAATGATATGCTAAACCAAGATAGAGAACACAATAAGTGAAACAAGACTAGAGACAATGAGTTCAATGTTAAGTATAATAGGTTTGAATGTCAGTAGAAAATCAAGGAAAGGCATTAAGAGACTCCAACTATTTACTGATACTGGTGCCAGATTAATGATATTCTCTGTGTCTGAAAATATCTTTGTTTTAAATTGAATTCTGACTCTGAAACCTAGATGATGTTCTACAAAAGACCACATCCCACTAAGCTGATGCTAGGTCTTTCATTTTCATGATGGCTTCAAAGCAAAAAGGAAAAGTATATCACATGAAATTACAACATTTTATACATGTACTATTTTTGAGGCTAGCAGCCCATTTCCCAGAGATGAACTTTCTATTTTCTTTTTTTAGTATTTTTTAAACTTTTTAAAATGGTTATTCAAGAACAGGTGTCTCCATTTCCTTAAGGGCTGGAAAGAAAGGTGATTGTCTTCCAATTGCTTCCATGAGTAACAAGGCACTAGCTCTTTCAATGAAAAACTTCGTTTGCAATTTCTTATTCCAGTTAAGCGTGTCTTTGGAGGGAGTTGGGTTTTGTGGTCTCTTCAGGAAGCATGCAGAATTGAATATGGCACTGTGTGTTCTTTCAGCCACACAGCATCCACTGCCGGCTGTGTGGTGCCAGTGTCTTCCCCACTTCCTTTGCTTAACCTCCCTTCTCTGTTCTCCTAGTATAGAATTCTGGTGTAGTTGGCATCACCCCCCAGTGCTGGAGACAAGCATGTAACTCAAAATGCACAAGAAGAAAATCCATCCTCCTGGACGCAGTGATTTACTAGAAGTTGATACTAAGACCATGGCTGCACTGATTAGAGAGAGTTACAAGACTTACGTCTAGTCTATTCAGTGAATGGAGTTCCAGTCCATGAGGCATGAACCTTGGAAGATGTAGGGCTGGAGCTGCGAGTTTTCCACTTGCTCTCAAACAGAACTATGAACGAAGTCAGTAAAAAAGGCAGAATGAAGAGACAATGGAGGATCGGTCCTGATTGTGTCATTTTAGTTGCTGGATCAGGGCATATCTGCAGTTCCTTCTAGGCCGACATTTTGCACTTCCCAAGCCAATAAACTCTTTGTGTACTGCTTAACCCAATTTAAATTGGGTTTCCTTTCATCTGTAAATCAAAGAGTCTAACACAGAGAATATGGTTAGAGTTATTCTACCCATAGGAAGAAAATTCCAGACGACAATCTGCAAATGATCTGTAGAGAGACAAATTTCATGCATCGTCCCCATAGCCTCGTCTGTATGAGGGGCACCTGAGAGCTCTGGCTCCGGCTCTCAGTTTCCTTAGGGTGGAGTTGATGAAAGTTCATTTTACTGTTTTCAGGTGCAACTGAGACTTTTAAACTGCCCCCACCTAGTAAAGGCGAGGTTTGTCCAGCTCTCACAATTCCAGGGAATACAAGATCAGGATTTCCTTAGAGACTGCAAGACAATTTGAATCGGCTTGTCTAGCTCCATTCTGCTCCCTTTTTTTAGCAACTAAAATTCAGTTGGTTTAATTTTAACTGAAGAACAGAGGGATAAATAAAACCACTAGAAGCCCTAGACCCCAAACTCAGGCAATCAGCCTCTGCATCTGTCTTTTTTTTTTGCGTCTTTTTATTTTTTTTACTATTGTTCTATTACAGTTGTCTCAATTTCCCCCTATTACTCTCCCCTGCCCCAGCCA
This sequence comes from Phyllostomus discolor, assembly GCF_004126475.2. Classification (NCBI taxonomy): domain Eukaryota; kingdom Metazoa; phylum Chordata; class Mammalia; order Chiroptera; family Phyllostomidae; genus Phyllostomus; species Phyllostomus discolor. The sequence continues at coordinate 187,541,324 of NC_040904.2, forward strand.
CCCCTATAGCAATTCCACTGCTGGGATGATTCTGCTCCTTATAATAAGTGATGCCTTTGAGTTGTGCCACAGCAATTCCAAGACCTGGGTTCATTTACGCAAACCTAATAAACTTGGCCCCAGGTTTCCTGCTCTCTGGCTTGGGGGTTGGATTAGTGTCATAATCGATTTATCAAAGATCTGGGGCCAAAGGGACTTTGATCATAATATTATCCACCTTCAGACTCCTTTCATTTAAGCAGATACTTAACTGTATTGATTAAATAGGCTTTTAAAATAAATCCATTATCTTTTTTTTCACAGATCAATGAATAGCAGGTCAGCTGATATTTTACTATATTCACATGGCAAACTACTGGAAGAGGTAACTTTTTGTTTGTTTGGTTTGGTTTTTTGAAGGAATAGGAGCTGGCACTTCCTACATAAACCTTGTTCTTTTCATCCTCTGACAAGGATTCCCAAAGGAAGAACCTGTGGGACATTCTCTGTCCCAGCCGGAAAACAAAGAAAAGCTCATCCTGCTTTTGAAGTTTATCACTTTTAAAATATTGCTATTATGATGATAAGCCCTTTTGAGATTGACTTTTTATTTTCATGGATATCCTGATAGTGTTCAAATCAGAAGCAAAACAAAGTCACCTTTGGATTTCCTTTTTTTGTGAAATGCACTTCACTGAAAATTGAACACCTCATTAACAGGGAAAGAAGAGGCCAACAAGGTAGTTTAGCATTTACCCCAAAGTCTGATGTTCCAGGAGAGAGTGCAGTAGTCTCCCTGACACAGGCTGCCCCACCGCAGTGTGGCCTCAGACACAGGACCCCAGCACAATCTCCGTGTGCTGGCACTGCTCCTTCCTCCACTCCCGTTCCCTAGAAGAATGCACGTTACAGTTCAGCCAGCTGAGAAAATATTTTATCTTTGAACCCTCATGACCAATTTGCAATTACGAGGCATTGCTTCTAGGGGGATTTATTGTTGCTATTGGAATATGAGTGGGATGTTCGTAGCCTTCCCCAAGAGGCATTCAGCAAAGTCAAAGTGGACTTCTTACATATTCAACAAGTAACTATTGGAAACCCACAACAGTACTCGTGTTCATTAAACATCATCTTCAAGAAAGAGCATCTAGAGTAGTACTATTGACTGAATATTATTCATCACTTATAAAGCCTATTCTGGTCTTGACATGAGAGAAGTTTGCTTTGCCCTATTCCCATATAGTCCATTTATAATATTTTCATGTAACTTGTGAATGCCTGTGGCATAGTATCTGAGTAGACAATTCACAGATGAAAACTTGAACAAAGAAATAAAAAAATATAAAAAACTTCCATCCTCATAACTAATAAAAATCTGACATTGAATATCAATTATATAAAACTCAATTTAGTCTTCACAGGGAAAAACCTAAATCCTTCTTAATATCTTTGGAATTCTTCAGAATTACTTACAATTCTTTCTAAACCTTATTCCACTTTCGATCTATGAGTTCAGTGCATTGGATGTGACATTCTGTCATTTCATAAAGCTGTCCTTTTTGTAAACAATGTGTTGCAGACATGAACCATACCCCCTTTCTTTCCTCCATATAAATAACAAATTGGCCAAAGGTTTATGGTGACAGAGAGGTTGTGAGTGGCTATTTTTCTAAGCCCTACATCCTTTAAAGACTGCATTGCCCCCTGTATTTCAGAATCCCTACCCTAGACTCAACTTGCCCTCCCACCTTCTTCACCCTTACCCTCCCCACATCTCCTCTGAACCACCTACCTACTTCAAAACTCAACTTTCCTTATTTTTCTTGCAATTTTTCACCCCCTACTTGGTTCAAGCTATTGTGAGTCACGTACATTTTCTCCCTAATAATAAATTTCTTTTCTGTGTCCTACCTTCAGCACTGAAAAAATAAATTGACAGAAACTTGGATATTTTTTGCCTTCCCCTTTGGTCATTCCACAAGCTTCTCTGAAAAGAATGGAATAGTTTAGATAGTTATTTTCTCATTATTTTGAATTACTTCACATCCCTTAAAAAGAAGAAACTATTGCAATCACTTTTGGCTTTAAGTAACATTTTTTCTATTTTGTAATGAATTAAGTAAGATTTTCACAATAATAATACTCCATGCCAGTGAGGTTATAGCGAGATAGACACATTCACACTTAACTAATAGGTGTGAAAATTCATAAAAATTAGCTGGAGAGAAATACAAAAGGAATATTAAAGTCAAGACATTTTGAAGAATCCATACTTTTGAACCTAGTAATTAATTTCTAGAAATAAGAATTCATAAATTCTTATTTCTAGAATGTAAGGATGTTCCTTGCATTATTGTTTACAACAAGAGATTAATAAGTCCATTGATAAGAGAATAATTGAGCAAATCATGGTATTTTCATACCAAATGTAGCCATTAAAAACTGCGATTTTTAAAGAAATTGTAATGCATAGAAAAATGTGTTATTCTTATTAATGGACTCAGCCTCTCTAAAAAACATGACTAATTAAGTAACTAATTCACATTTATTCCTCCCAAAGTCACAGCACAGTGCTCGTCATGTGATCTGTGCACAAGTGTTTGTTGAATGATGAATAAATAAACAAATAAAAACGTGAATTTTGGCTTTGTGAAATTCCTTTGCTTTTCTTCTAATGTTTTATAATTCTACATGAATTCTCTTTCAGAGCATACAATTTAGATGGGAAGACAAGATGAACATAACAATAGCGAACAAAAAAAGACTACAATGAAGTCCTACTGACTTCGATGAAGCACTAGTTTCCGGTTCTGCAGGTCAGGATCCTGGAAGTCACCGCTTCACACTAACAACGGACTGAAACAGCAGCGATGCCTCCTGGATCTGCAAGAGAGGGGAGGACACGAGGCCATACTGCTACTCCCAATACTGGAAGGACAGGCGAATGGAGGGAGCCATGGCTGCCCGGAGCAGACTCGCACGCAGGAACCACATGGGAACCGGGGCCACGGTGGGAAAACCTGAGCTGTGATTGAAGTACCGCCGGAGGCTCAGTGTGGATAACTCTGAGAGTTATAACGTACTGAATCACACTCATACTATGAGGAGATAGGGGACAAGAAGTCGTAAATGTCCTGGTGAAAACTCATAAACCTATCTCCACTGTTTGAATAAACAGACCCAAGTAGACTGGCCACTAGCCTTTCAAGAGCTCTATAGTATTAATAATCAAAGGATAGCACATCTTTCTGAAATTGCAATAAATATCTCCCACTCATACTCCTACTCTCTTCAACAGTTTGAGGAGACTAACATAGTTACTTAATCCGTGAGAATTCAGATTTACACCTGCAAGCCTACACAAAGTCTTTGTTCAGCTGTTAGTCTTGATACCAGGTTTCCAACAAAGCCCAATCCTTATAAAATTACATGGTTAAATGTCTTCCAAAATAATACTTCAGTGGAGAAAAATTTCAAAAGGTGAACCTGCCTATAATAAAGCAAGATTAAAATAAAAGCCAGATATTGTATATCTACTTATGTACCATAGCCCTTTGGAGGGTAATAAACTATAGTGATACCCAATAATTGTGTGCCCACCAGAACCAATTTTTGCTCTTTTGGGGGCAACATCATCCCCACTGAGAATGAATGGTCTGCACTCTTCTGATGGAGAAAACTTGTTAAGTGCTATGCTCTTAAAATGCAATGCCGGGTCTGTAGGATTATCTTTGTATGTAAGATTCATGGCATATGTAAAAGGCAGCACATTACTTTCTTAGGCATTTGATCCAATCAGTTTTTCCCCCCAAAAATGGTTTCTATGTCTTTGAAACTTAGGGATGGGAGGGAGGGTGGTGAGAAGTAAAATTTAAAAAGAAAACAAAACTTTGACAACAGAAAAACCAACAAATGATTAAATTAGAGAGAAAATTCACCATCTATTCTAGCACTCCTGACATTCCTTTGATAAATTGCTATTGGCAATTCTATACATAGTGGCTTGCATTTCTCTCTTTGTCCCCCTCCCCCATTCTCTCTCAATCATTCATTCTGTGTATAACACATACAACCACATATCTATATCACTGAGAAAGGATCAATCATTTCTTTCCCTATGCTGCTGAGACATACAATATTTATCACAGGTTAGAGAAAAGAAGAAAAGAAAACCTAAGAATGTTCCCTTCAGCTGTATTTCTGCTGTGGACCCAGGAGTGTCCCAGTCCTCCTCATTTTGCTTATTTGTCAGCTCAGTCCAGGACAATCTATAGTGCAACAAGGCTGATAAAGTTAGGGACCCAATGGTCAGAGGAAAGAAAAACAGACCTGATTATTGGTGATCTTCCTCACTATATTAAACACAACTCCCATTAGACAAACTCCCTTCCATTTCTTTAAACCTCTCAATACCTTGTAAATCAAATATTTATCAACTGAGAACCTCTTTCCTAGCCGTCTGATGTTTCAGCTCTGACAAAGTTGGACACTGGCCAGTTGGTGAAGAAACCTGTGAAAGGAAATCAGCCACAAGAAAAAAGAAAACTCTATTTCATTTTTATTTCACAGGAACAAACTGCCAACAACACCCTCACCCCTCCACATGCCTTTTGTTTTTTTTTCTTTGAACTTGCCCTTGTGAAAAATGCTTACCTGGAATGAGCAGGCCTGGCTACTGGCTTGGCCAACAAATAATTACTAGACATTCATCAGCTGGGGCCATATGTCTTTGGGTCCTTGTAATGCATATTAAAAAGTTGCTCAATGACTATTAAAGTAGAAATTGTGACCAACAATCAACTCACTGACGTGCATGCATAAGACACAGTGATTTACAAAGGTAGATCAGAATGCAGTTTGACAAACTGCATTCTTAAGGAGAACAGACAAAGCTGTTCATAGGATGCTTTCTGAAGGAGACAAGCCCTGAGCCCTGACTTAAAACAGAAGAAGGAATCCATATGGTGAGTGGGCAGAGAGAGGTGACAAGTCTACATGAAAGCACAATTGGCATCTTCCCAGGAAAAGTAATTGCTCCAACAAAATTACCATGCCTATAACACATTTCAAATAAGCCAGAAAAAAATTTTAGGACTGTTCTACAACAATCATATAGACCATGGCCTGAAGTAATACTATCAATGATTATCTACAAAATATTTTCAATTGAGAAACATATCATAACCTTGCATTCACTATAGTTGCTGGCTTATTGATATTAAAAGGACATACTCAACTTACTGAGAACACAAATCTAGCTATCCAAGATCCAAATGCATTCTCTCTTTTGTTCTAAACTCTGGTACACAACAGAATGATGAATGGCAATTTCTAGACATATAAAGTCTCAGGACTCACTACTGGACTTTCTGATCCAAGGATTCAGAAGGAGAGGCAGGACATCAGTGATTTTCAAAAACTCTGCAGGCAATTCTGTGTTGCCTACAATTGTAAACTATGGCTCAGCACAGTTTGTCGTTACAACCAAGTTCCCAAGTAACTGGCTTTGGCTAACCACATGATCAAGTTTATACACTGCTTTGAAGATTGGTTCATTTGCTTACCATGCATATTTGATTTTCAGGAACTACATTCCTTCATGGCAGAAAAATTGTGACCACTCCACTCCCAGATACTACAGCTAATGATTTCTGTATATATATATTAGTCAGTCCCTTCCACATGACACTAAGATTAAGAACTCTTATATGAAATGAGTGTGTAACACTATTTACAAAAGCCTAATGGCAGACACGTGACCAAGAATTTTAGGTAAAAATGGTGCTGGTTTATTTCAGGAATATGTGTGTATATGTGCATGTAACAAAAGAAGAAAAGAGACAAGATAAAGTTCTGGTCCCAGCTCTCGTATCAAGTGCCCACACAGGATCAGGCACCTTGCTAAACTCTGGGCACTGGGTGATTCAGCAGCAGCCTGGCCTTAAGGCATCTTACAGAGGAGCAGAAAAGGCAGGAAATGAGTGAGGACGTGCACAGCACATTGACTCCTATGGTAAGTGATGGGGAGAAAATTCAATTAGGCACAGTAATAGAGGAAGGACAAAGAGTCTTCCCAGATCAAAGACTCAGAGAAGGTCCCTTTTAAAGTGGTGAATTTTAACATTTAAGCTTTCAGCTAAGACTTGAAGGATAAGAAGGCAACAGCCATTTAAAGAATGAGGAGAAATCATTTCAGGCATGTGACAAAACTGGGGGCTGGAGAGAACTTAACCATCCCGGGCCACCTGTAAAATGGTGAAATTGAGCTATGTAGTTTTGAATGATACTTCCTGCTCTAAAATTCTGTAAAGAACAGACTCAAGTAATTAGTGGGTAAGTAAGAAAATGAAAAGCATGAAGCGAAGCATTTTATTCTAATCTGATACACATACTAAAGTTAGAAATGGAAAAGATGTTTGTCTAATCCCAATTCTAATTGGTTAAATGACCCAGAAATAAGGTTACACACCCTTTCATATTAGTATAACCAGGAACCTCTCCTCACAGATCATCTATATGACATTTCTTGAAAACATCACTTTAAAACAGAAAGCTTAATGGACAAAAATACATAAATGGATAATGTAATAAGAAGGCAAGAATCAATTATTTTCATTAGTCAAGAAGACAGAAAAGGAACTAATGGCTTTTAAGCTGTGGTAGGGAAAACTTGGGTTAAATAGAGCAGAACCTTGCTGGTTCTCACTTCAATAATTTCCAAACCCTATAATTTCCGGAAAGAAAACTGGTAGTCTTAGTTATACTTCAATAAGCATTTCATAGTATAAGGTAGACAGAGAACTCTCATGAATTACTTCTCATTACTCTCCAAAATATGCTACAAGAATGTTTGCTAAGTAGAGCCCCATGTAATATCACAAATAAAGTAAGTCTTTGTCAAAAGCAACGAGCTAAATATAAATTTGATTAGGGCAGTCTTCTGTCCTTATAGAACTTTCACTCTCAGTTGAGCTCTTATTCTGAAAGTCAATAAATCATCAGGGGGTTTTCTATATAGCAGTGTGAATTAAAAATCAGACATCAAAGCCTCCTTTTTCCACCAGCAAGGATAAGGTTTGCTTCATAAAGTTTTTCATTATATTTATTTTATATTGATACCTACATCACATAGAAAGATGAAAACTGACCATGTCATCTTTTCTATATATTCAGAACACAAAGGAAAGCATTACTTAAAATAAAAAAATAAAACAAGAAGGAAATAACGCCTGGTATGTTTTACCATTTCAGAGGCTTGTCCTCTTGTCCACTTGTCCTCTTAGGAAGTTCATGGCTATGTGTGGGCTGTGGGCCTGGGGTTATTCAACACAGTGGCAGTGGCCCTTAGGCAGTCCTTCACCCCACACTGATGGGCTGCAAACCCTCCAGTGACATATCAGCAATTGGTGATGCACGTGTGAAATGCATCTGCTGCGTGGCTGAGGGTATACACTGTTGTGCAACAGGCAATGTTTTGTCAGCTAACATGCCATAGGGAGGGCCACAATTGCTCCAAGTAAAGAAGCAAAAAGCATAGGATAACAGCAAAGTAGGTAATGCCAGATAAACTGCTAACATTGACCAACATCTACTGAGCAATCACTGTGTGCCAGGAAATGCTTTCTTACTTCTTTTTTGGCGGGGAAGAGGGGCATGTAAAAACAGTTTCCATTTTTCTTCTTTTATTAAGCCACATATTTCTGTAAATAACTCAGAAAAGCCTGTTATTTTATAAGTACCTTCATACAAATATTAAGGCTTTATTACTTCTTTTAATCTTCACAATAACCCTTAAGGGAGGTACTGTTACTATTTCTATTTTGAAGTTCAGGAAACAGAGACTCATATAGATTAAGTAACTGTCCCAATTTCGAAGAGTAAGTGGTAGAAGTGAGATTTGAACCCAAGCATCCTTACTCAAAAGCTTAATCGCTTAATTTATCAATGTAATTCAAATTTTTAGCACATAAAAATATTTTTGTGATATTAAACCCTGTGTACTTGGTAATCTTTCATTATTCCCAATGCAAAAACATCCTAATGTTCCCTTGTTAAGTCCATGTCTCAAGGACTCAAATCACTGAGTTCCTTCCAAACTGAAAAGAGCATATACCTTCTCCTGTGGCAATCTGGCAATAGGCTTATTGCCCTAAGGTAGACGGCCCATTTGACACAGGGAAAAAGGGACCACTCCTTTCAGTCCAACAGACTATAGAAAGAATTTGGAAGACTGAGATAGAAAAGAAAGGCAGATATCAGAGTCTTTTATTATTTCCTTCACATAACCATTCTCAGGATCTTGAGGAAGTAGAGAAAGCTAGGTGCAGGGAAAGGTGGAGAAACCTTCAATCAGACATGTAAGAGCCTAACAGACTCTGGGAAGAGGCTGATTGATGCATTCATTAACCCTTATCTGTGATTGGCTACAGTAATGTAATCTCTATGGCCCAACACACCAGGCAGAGGGGAAGCCAGAATTCAGCTCCCTGATGATGGAGATGGGATTGAGAAATTGACTGCAAATTTGCTGCATGCTCCCAAAGGAAAACTACAAAGTTCGTTGAGCCTCAACCAAGCAGAAAAGAATAGATGAAGGATTACAGCAGTATCACACTTCAGCAGTGGATACTATCAGAACAATAGCAAAAGTTGTGCTTCAACACTCAGTCCCACAAGCAACTCAAACAGCCACCCCTCAGCAGAGAACAGCACCATGCAAAACCCACAGTCAGGTAAGCAATTACCCTCCCTCATGTACTTCAATGCTATATTAAAGAAAAGATGGTTTTTATGGTTTAGATTGTGTCCTCCCTAAAAGGATTCCTAACCCCTAGTACTTCAGAATATGAAGTACTTTTATTTCCAAATAAGGTTATTGCAGAAATAATTTTTTTGTTTTTTTATTAAACATTTTATTTATTTATTTTTAGAGAGGGAATGGAGGGAGATAGAGAGAGAGAGAGAAACATCAATGTGCAGTTGCTGGGGGTTATGGCTTGCAACCCAGGCATGTACCCTGGGAATGCCTGGGGATTCCCAGGCATGTTTGGAATCGAACCTGCAACACTTTGGTATGTACCCTGGGAATGCCTGGGGATTCCCAGGCATGTTGGGAATCGAACCTGCAACACTTTGGTTCACAGCCCACGCTCAATCCACTGAGCTAAGCCAGCCAGGGAGAGATAATTAGTTTAAATGAGGTCACATTAGACCATGGTGGGCCCCTAATCCAATATGACTAGTCTTTTATAAGAAGATGGACACACGAAGACAGAAAAACACAGAAAGAACACCATGTGATGATGAAGAGAGTGACTGGAGTTATGCAACTTCAAGCCAAGGAACACCAAAGATGACTGGTACGTTTCCCAAAGTTAGGAATAGGACAGGAAGGAGTCTCCTAAAAGTCCCAGATTGGAGCGTGGTTCTTGCCAATGTCTCAGTTTTGAACTTCGTATCTCCAGAACTTTGAGACAATAAATCTCTGTTTTTTAAGTCACTCAGTTTGTGGTACATTGTTATAGCAGCCTTGGAAAATTAACAGAATGGTCATGGAGATGGAATTCCAAAGGACTGAGCATTTTATTTGCATCATCTACACAGAGGCCAATGAACATGAAGAGAATAAACACTAGACTAAAATATAGCTGGGTTTTTTTCCTCCCACTGTGCAATAGGTGGGTGATTGTAAGAAGACCAGAGCTACTGAAAACTTAAAAATTTACATTTCTTTTTGTGTATCGGACTATGGCATGTGTGTATTTGTGATCTCATGCTTTGTGATTGCTCAAATTATCAGAACTTTTGCTTCATGGGTAAGTAAGAAAATAGGGTCAGGGCAGTAAAAAGTCCTACGGTGATGAATGTGGGCAGCAAGTGCATAGAGTGATAACAGTGAACACTTTTTCTCAGTTTTCCCAATTTGCTTATTTAAACAACGTTTTATGTTTTAATCCCTTTAAGCATGTTGCCAGAAATTACAAGGGTGTTGACATGTAAATGTTTGAGAACCTCTGCTCATTATTCTTTCCTTCTGAAACACTGCCAACCAGAATCATTTATTAAACACACACTATAGGTTGGACACTTCAGATATGAAGTCAAAGAGATATCATCTCCCTGCTGAAGATATAATCAAGTAATCCATAGACTGCAGGAAAATATGTTAATTATGTGGTAGGATAATATGTTTTAAATAGCTTCTCTAAACTGAAGTAAAATGCAGAAAGGGAGAAGAGAGACCATGAGACCCTGCATAGTAGATCTTCACGGAGCAGCAGAAATCTGAAAATTTCCCTACCTAGCAAGGCATGGTAGCAGCAGGGCCCTGAAGAGACCATGTGAATGACCAAGTGAAAGCTTCCTAGGGATTCCATAATAAAACACCACAAAACCCTCAAAACAATAGAAATGTATTGTCTCACAGTTCTGGAGACCAGGAGTCCAAAATCAAGGGGTCAGCATGGCCATGCTCCCTCTGTTCCAAGTTCTCTCTTTGCTTCTGGTAGTTTCTAGCAGTCCTCCGCATCCTTCCATTTGTAGACGCATCCTCCGATCTGCCTCCATCTTCATTCATGTGGTCTTCTCTATGTCTCCTGTGTGTCTTACAAATCTCTCCTTATAAGCACACCAGTCACAGGATTTAGGGCCCACTCTAATCCAGCATGATTTCAGCTTAACATGATTACATCTGCAAAGACTGTATTTCTAAATGTCATGTTCACAGGTATTAAGGGTTAGGACTTGAATATATTTTTGGAGGGACATAATTTAACTCCCAACGTGGAGTGATGAATGGTTAGTAGATGCTGGCTTTGAGAAAGGACATCAAGAATCATACATTCCCCTATCCAGACCCTCTTCCCTGTCTGAGCCTTAGCACCAGACAAGGTCCCTGAAACTCAGACTTCACTCTAGGGAAAGGATAAACCTCCAACTGCAGACATTAAGTGTCCAACACCTTGGGAGAATTTATAAATTGAAGTTTAGTATAGTTATACTTTTGCTTTCCTAGGTTGTGTACTTGAATTCAGACATGCTGCAGTACATTTGAGAAGGTGCACAAAGTAAATATGGAGCAAAAGAAGAGCAAGGAAACCAGACTGAGGGGATAGAAGGCACTTATCAGAAGCAATGGCCTTGAGCTAAGCCTGACAGGAAGACGAAGAATCAAATGCACAACAATGAGGGATAAGAAAAGTGCAGAGGCCTTCCTGGCAGAAAACAATGTGAGCTTAGGTACAGAGGCAAGAAAGAGTGTCAGGTCACTGGAATTCTCTCAGTATGGCTGGCATAAAAGCTGTATGGGAAAGGATAAACAGAGATAGGGCTGAAGGCAGGCCATGCACGTCAGAAGGATGGCTCCAGCAAGTAAGCAAAGAAGAGTATGAGAAGGCAGTCCTGGAGACAAAGACCAGTGAGGCAATTACTGCAATAAATCTCACTAAAACCACAGACACCTGCATGAAGGCAATAGTGGGAGGCATGGAAAGGAAATGTGAGGTCTGTCCAGAAGTATTCAGCCATGTAATTCAAAAAATAGACATTTATTGAAGAAGGTGCAAGACAAGAAACATTGTACATAGGACAACGAAACCCTCAAAGTAGGCACCTTGGGACCTCACACAATTCTCCCAGTCAGCATCAGCTGCCTCGTCATATGTCCCTGAACCTCACTGACTGTCTAAAATTGCTTCCCTTTCAAAGGTGATTTTAGTTTTGGGGAAAGCCAGAAGTCACAGGGTGCCCAATCTGGGCTGTAGGGGACTAAGTCACATGGGTGATTTGATGTTTTGTCAAAAAACTCTGCAGGAAAGTAATACATGTGTGGGCACATTGTCATGATGAAGCTGCCAATCACCCACAGCTGGCCACAGAAGGCCCACAGCTGTGACCTTCTGAATCATCTGAATAGTTTCCATGGAGGAATGTTTAAGCTTAATGCAAAATTTGATGCAGATTCATTGCTCCACTCACTCAGTTATTTTGAATGAGATGGCCACGCAGCACACATGCTCACTCAACAGCACCTACCACCCCCACTGACTAGTACAGTGAAGTCATCACTGTTCACATGTTAGCATTCCAGTCAACTCTCATTGGCTGCCAGGTTACATTAATGTCATGCAAACTATTCTTGTTATACTGATAGTAGTTGGACTTTCTGCAGACAGATCTCATATTAACAAGGAGAAAATTCATATGAGTCCCAGATTCCTTTGCTAGATGACAGAGAGCAGCAGCTTTCAATCTGTAATCCACATTAAGAAGCATTTTACATTGAGAACCAGTGCACACATATATGCACACTACACAAACATTCACACTCATATGTAACTGAAACTAAAGTTTTATGTAACAATATTTAGCCTCACTAAATGCAATGTACTCAGAGATTCTCAATTCTGTTTCTATTTTTAAAATAATTAATAAATGGGATCTCATCAAAATAAAAAGATTCTGCACAGCTAAAGAAAACAGTATTAAAATAAAAAGAGAACCAAGCGTATGGGAAAACATATTTGCCAATAATACCTCAGACGAGGGTTTAATCTCCAAAATATATAAAGAACTCACACAACTCCACTCTAGGAAGACAAGCAACCCAATTAAAAAAATGGGCAAAGGACTTAAACAGACACTTCTCCAAGGAGGACACACAGAGGAGCCAGAGACACATGAAAAGATGCTCAGTATCACTAGCTATCAGAGAGATGTAAATTAAAACCACAATGAGATACCACTTCACACCGGTCAGAATGGCCATCATAAACAAAGCAACAAACAACAAGTGTTGGAGAGGTTGTAGAGAAAAGGGCTCCCTAGTGCACTGTTGGTGGGATTGCAGATTGGTACAACCACTATGGAAAACAGTATGGAATTTTCTCAGAAAACTAAAAATGGATCTGCTTTTTGACCCAGCAATTCCACTGCTAGGATTATATTCTAAGAACCCTGAAACACCAATCCAAAAGAACCTATGCACCCCAATGTTCATAGCAGCACAATTTACAATAGCCAAGTAAGTAACTAGGTGCCCATGAGTAAAATGAATGGATCAAAAACCTATGGTACATTTACACAATGGAATACTACCCAGCAGAAAGAAAGAAGGAGCTCCTACACTTTGCGACAGCATGGATGGAACTGGAAAGCATTATGCTAAGTGAAATAAGCCAGGCGGTAAAAGACAAATACCATATGATCTCACCTTTAACAGTAATCTAATCAATGAAACAAACAAACAAGCAAAATATAACCAAAGACACTGAAATTGAGAACAGACTGACAGTGACCAGAGGGGAATTTCAGGGGAAGCGGGGAAGGGTTTGAAGGAACTAGTACATAGGACACGTGGACAATAACAAGAGAGGGGTAGAGATGGGAAGGAGGTGGGGAGAGCTGGGGGTGAGCTGGGATGGGGGTAAAGGGCAGAAATCTGTACTTGAACAACAATTAAAATATAAATAAATAAATAAATAAATAAATAAATGCTGGTCACAGCCCACTAAATGGATTTTAGAACCCCTGAAGGGGTCACATTTTAGGAAGTACTCAGGAAAACACTTACCAAGAAGATGGTGATGCTGTCATAACGGAAATAAATCCTGGAGGAGGAGAAGTTGCAAGGAAGATAAAGAATCAGATTTCATTTTTTAAAGATTTTATTTATTTATTTTTAGATAGAGGGAAAGGGAGGGGGAAAGAGAAGGAAAGAAACACAGACATAAGATAGAAATATCCCAACCAGGGACCAAATATACAATCCAGGTGTGTGCCCACTGGGAATCAAACCAGCGACCTTCACTTTGCAGAACAACACCCAAACAACTGGGCCACACCGGTCAGGGCAAGAATCAGATTTCAGAATGTTGCTTTTTATATGCTGGGACTAAAGCTCACCTAGCCTGCTTTCATTCAGACTGTACACTTGTCTGAAGATCTCACCTTTGGCTCCTATGGCTGACCTTCCAGGAAAGTCTACCTGAGCCAGGACATGCTGGCTCCACAAGAGGCAGCTCCACACTACTAACCTCCATGCCCAGGGGATACTTTGCTCTTTGACCCTGTTGCTCCACAAGAGGAAGAAGTAATTGTCCCAGATCCTTTATATCAGCAGTCCCCAAACTTTTTGGCACCAAGGACCGGCTTTGTGGAAGAAAATCATTCCATGGACAAGAGTTTGGAGGGAATGTGGGGATGGTTTCGGAATGATTCAAAGGTATTACATTCAACCTCACCTCCTGCTGTGTGTGTGGCCTGGTTCCTAACAGGCCCAGACCAGTACTGATCCACAGCCTGGAAGTGGGGGACCTCTGCTGTATATGTTTAAGTAAACACTGGACAAAAAGTGAAGTCAATAAATATTTAATGAAGAAATTTAAAAATTAATTAAAAACCCAAGGAAGCATTTGCACCCTCATATTTTAAATGTTTAAGTTTGAAATGCACATTGTTGAGAAAGATGAATGTTGGGGGTATAATTTTAAACTTCATGGTAATGAAGTTTACTAAGTAGATGCATGTGGCCAAAGAATCAAGTATATATTCAGTTATTTCTGGAGTATATTTCTGTTCACAGTGTATTCATTGGTTGTATGTGTCATTACTTAATATAAAAGAATACTTATGAGTATTCTGTTACTCAAGTTCTGCACACACATGTACACACATGCACCTCTCTGTTCCCCTCCTTTGATGATATTTTTCTCCACCCTCTCATTCTCCCACACCCTGGTTCTCTGACCCTCTCACACACAAGTCTAGCAACTCTGAAATATTTCCTGTTTTGTCACCAGCCAATGCTCATTAGACCATCGATCTCAGAGTATGAATTAGGAAGATGGCTGAAATGTTATCATAGCTTAGACCAAGAGAAGATTTCCATTTCAATTCCAGTCCAGTACCATATGTTCTGCTGGTAATTTTTTTGTACTGATTTTCTTTTACCATAGACCCCACAAGAACTTGGTGGTCCCTCCACAGTCTTATCCTGGATTCCATTCCTCACTTTCTGCATCACTGCCCTTAGGGAATCTCATTTCCTTTCATGTTGTAAACAACCATCTAGGCCTAGACGAGCCACTTCTCTACCTTCGGCCCATACTTCGTTTCTGAGTTCCAGAGCGATTTCTAAACTGCTCTATTTAGTATCCCCATGTGGAGCCCTTCAATTTCAATGTGTCCAAACAGAATTCACTTTTCATTTCCCTCTCCCTTCCTAAATCCGCTCCATCTCTTGCATTCTTGATCTTAGTCCTTGGAGGAGATAAGTATTTTTAAGTAAAGGACAAATGGAAAATCGAAATAACCACTATTCCAGTATTGCTTTAACAGTAGCTCTTAATCCTTGTACAAGAAGGGGAGATTTGGGACTTTTTATCCAGAGGCTTGGTCTTACCAGACACATCAACAGCAGACCATGTGAACGAGGGCCCTTTTGCTTATTGAAACAAACCCTTTGGACTATCAAATTCAATTTGATCCCTCTCATTCTTTCTCTTATTTTTCTGCTTGGTCTGTGAATTCCAGCAGGCCAGTATGGTCCAGTAAGCCTCTCTAAAATGTGAAATAAAAAAAATAGTTTCACAGAAGGCTTCAGATTCCTTTAGCCCAAAGATAAGACTCTTTTATAAAAAGTGAGTATTTCATCAACTCAGAAAAAAAATCAGATCTCAATCCCAGTGTGTTCACCTAAAAAGCAGGTGCTCATTTTTAAGCATCTGTGTTCTCCACAGAAAACCTTCTAGGCAGGCATTCAAGCAACGCTTTTGTTTGAATGTCACAGTCAGATTAGATAAGGTACATCTAGTCTATTAATCGGTCTCTAGGTTTTCTGCATCTATCCTTTATCACTAAACTTGATGCTCCTAAGAAGGAAACAAAAGTTCTCAAAAGCTGGTGAGTGACTTCATCAGGACCTTTAGCATACTGTCAGAGCCTGTGCTTCTGAACTGCTGGGCTGAACTGTAGAGTTCAAGCCAAATTCTGGTTTAAAAGTAGAAAATTATGCCTTGTCTTTTTAAGCATGGCAGGGACTAAATGTTTGTGCCCCCCTTCCAAAATTTATATGTTGAAATCCTAACCTCCACTGTGATGGTATTAGAAGGTAGGGACTATGGGAAGAACTTAGGTCATGAAGGGAAGCCCTCAGGAGTGGGATTAGTGTACTTGTAGAGAGACCCTCAGAGAGCTCTCTTGTACCTTTCACCATGTGAGGGTCAGTGAGAAGACAGCTAGCTGTCTATGAACCAGAAAGTGGGCTCTCATCAGATACCAAATCTACTGACACCTTGATCTTGAACTTCTCAGGCTCCAGAATTATGAGAAATGAATGTGTTGCTTAAGCCACCCAGTCTATGGTATTTTTGTTATAGCAACCAAAACTGACTAAGATATTTTTCAAAGATACCACTTGGCTCGGAGAATGGAAAGTGGTTTTTTAAGTTATTACCCCTTAATCTGAAAATAATAAACTAATCTTAAATATCCAATAGTCACTGGAGTAGGCAAAGAAAGTACCAGGCTATATTGTTTAGCTTTCTAAAATATAAAATGTCTGATGCTGTGTTGGGCACATAGCAGGTGCTCAATAAATATTATAGCTCTTTCCCTCCCCTTCTTCTTCTTCTCTATCTTGTCCCTTTCCTGCTGTTTCCAACTATTTCTATTACCACTTTACTGTACAGAACAGGAATACAAAATAGAAGAACATCTTACAGTCCAATTACTTTACTTTGGCTCAATAAGTAATATGAGAAATCCTATTCAGGACATGAATACTTAGAAGTCTTAGAACTCTCTCAGATGTGATGGAAGGCTAAGAGGAGGGACATGGTTTTCTGGCCATGTGGTCTTTTATGCATCCTATAAGACACAATATGTTTCTACCTCATATAGGTACCACTCCCCAAACCTGAAGACTCTAAAGTCTCTCTTTTTTCTTCAGTATACAGAGTAGAACTGGCCTTATCAGGCAAGAGGAATGACTAAATGCCAATCAAAGCTTGAGCAAAATTTGAAGTGGGAAAAACTTATTTCACCTTTTTCCCTTTCTTGTTACAGTGCCTCTTACGTCTGCACCTGCCTAATCCTAGGGGTCTGTCCTGCACCCTTTGCTTTCCATGAAATAGCAACTGGTCTTTCATCAACCACTGGTGTTTGTCATAATACTACTGCCTTAACATGAGGATAAAGCTTTGGTGTCCAACCAGGGTTATAATTGATGTTTACCCCTCTGAGGGTGCACAACTGCAAAACAAGTGAAGCAGTTGTTATGCCCATTTTTTGTTTAGAATAACTGAAGCTCAGGACTTCTCCAAGGTCATGTGCCTATGTGGTAAAATATAACGTAAGGCAAGCTCCTTATTGGCCTTAACTGAGATGACCGCATGAGAGAAGCTCTGTATGTGAGTGTCTCTACTGAGTTAAAGAGAGTGAGGCATGATTGCAATATGAAGGTCCTACTTCTCTTAACATTAACTTTTGTTCTGGGCCTTTATGGTTGGCTTTCATGGTTTATCTATACAGCACCAATACAGTAAAACTTTGAAAATTAAAAAATTGCTCCAAAAATTGAACTGGCCAATGATTTAAGTTAAGTACTAGATTTTGTTTCACTAAAATATCTTCTCAAGTTTTCTCTGAGGCTCACCCTCAGACTCTACTACCTGAAGAAGTTAAAGGAATAGATAAAATAAACCCAATGGCTATTCAAGTGAAATGGCATACCCTAACCCTTCTTAATCTCAACAATCTGAATTTGGTAGTTGGTGTTTAGCAAATTCATAAGTACTGATGCATAAATGTCGTTAACATACTAGATTTTAAATTACCCAAATAATAACTAAAACTTACTAGAAAGTAAGATGCTCCCATTTGCAAACTTGGAGCTAAGGAAACATGTGTTACCTCTTTGTATATATTGACATTTCCCGTGCAGCTCCTCTGTGACAGCAGGCCGTCACTAGGTTGTCACCCACAGTGGGTAGGTTTAGAAAGTGGAAGGAAAGCAGGAAAAGAGGAAGAGAGGGAGGAAGGGAGGGGGGGAGGGAGGGGGGAAGGACGGAAGGAAGGACGGAAGGAAGAAAGGAAGGAGGGAAGGAAGGAAGGGAGGGAGGGAGGAAGGGGGAAGGGGGGGAGGGAGGGAGAAAGGAATCTTTAGCTTTTATCGAAATACTCAGCATTTAATAAGTCATTTGAGAACTAGATAGCAGAGTCAAATTGCCTTCTTGAGTCTCAAAATAAATTATTAGCCTGGTACAGACGCAGGTTAAGACAGATATAGCATTTAACTTCACGGGTGGCTATAATTTCTGGATTTGTGAAAGAGTGATTCCTGCTTAGTATATTCCAAAAAGGACATGAAGTTTCTTAAAGGCCCTGTATAAATCAATTCACAATCATTCTGAGGTAGTTTGACTGTGACTCCAAAATGTCTGCGTTTCATTTTCTCCCTGTTAGAGATGAAACCACTGACATTCATTTTTTATGGACATTTCCAGCTAAAGACTTTTTTGGTAAGTTAAAATTTGAAGAGCATGAAAGAGAAATTATTCTGATTTATGACGACTTCCAATCAGGACCAATTAAGAGAAAATGAACCAGGGAAATTGGAGTGGGGAAGGGAAATAAGATCCTGCAAAGTGAAAGTATTTAAACCTAAGTTTTCTTTCACTCATGATCCCCTGGGTAGAATCAAGCACAGGCAGCTTGAGGATCAAGGTTCCCGGTGCCCCCAGGCATAACCCACATCCTGCCTGTTCACCTCTAATCTTGCTCTGGGACTAGTCTACACACACAGCACCCTTTACTCAGGAGTCTATCAAACACACAGAAGTGCTTCTCCTTCATTACAATATTCAAGTATAAATGTAAAGTGAATTTTTCTAATGGTACCGTATGCTCTATCTAATTATATCTGACTTGGTTCCCAACTAAACACCTCCTGGTTTCAAGCTGAAGACCTACGGCCTCAAATTCCCACATCTTTAAAAGGCATTCATGTCAGCATTACCCTTCGTTCTGAGCACAAGGAGCCTCTGTGCTGGGTCCCCCCTCGCACTGCCCTCCTCCCCCGAACACAGCCACAAACACATTGGTTAAGGAAGGCATGGGTGCCTGTCTCTCGGGAACCTGCCCTGGCACAGGACACCTTGTGTTCTGAACATCCACCCTCATGACCAACACTGTTAGGATCCCAGAGAAACAATTTTCATCTCTTGCCCCATATCCTCCACACAAAAGGTGACTTCATCCAATTACGGTAAAAGTTTGCAGGCTGTGCCAGTGCTGATGAATGGGAGAAGGAGATTTCCGTGGCAGAGGTACTTAAGAGACAAGACAAATTAATTAACCTGTCAAGTCTTTCTTCTGAGGTAGCACAAACGCATACATTATTGCATAACAAAGTATCGTTTCCCAGTAATGCTAAATATTTATTTGCTTTTCTTTGTGTTCCAATTCATGGTTCCAGAGTTACTCACAAATTAGGACAATATATACAGCCATTATACATGGTAAGCTGAGGAATATTTTACAACCTTAAAATAATTCATACTACTCATGTGTGTATAATTTATGTATACATATGGTATATATAAATAAATACAAATATATGGTGTATACCTATATACCAAGATTTGTCAACCCCTGAACTATTTGCATTTAAAGGAAGATATTGGGGGGGTGGTTGTTGTTGAGAGCTGGGGAAAACCCTCTCCATAAACAAAATATTTAGCATCATCTCAAGCTTCTATCAACTAGATGCAAGTAGCTTTTGCCAACCCCACTGTGACAACCAAAACTATCTCCAGATATTGCCAGACCTCCTAGCTGAGGACCACTAGGCTAGACATTACATACTTGAGACATGACACTGTTTCATTACATTGGCAACCTGGGGGCTGTTGAACTCTAGAACTGTGACTCGTTCTACCTTTGAATTTTGAATGTCAGCTCTAATAACACTTTAAATGTTTATATTCATCTATTATTATTTATAGTTTGACCTTTAATTTTAAGAGGTTATTTTGAATATTTTAGGCAAATATAATATTTGGCAAGCATTTGTGGAAGATTTTAATTTTTTACATTCATTTTAGTTTATATTTTTTATAAAAATAGCTTGAAATAGACTTCTTTGACTTGCATGTTCCCTGTGGTCTTTTAAATTAATTGAAAGTTGTAGAAATAGAAAGTACCAAAGCAAATTTCAGAAAATAAAACGTGGCAAAAATCCTAAAAACATAAATTAAAAAATCTTTAAAAGGTGGATTGCTTAAATTTTTAAGAACTGGGAATAATGAAAGTGAATGGAGGCAGAGGGAAAATGGGGCATGGGGAGGACTCTCCTCTATTGTGGTTTTTGTGGGAAGGAAAGAATGAGGCAGGGCAAGCAGATTTAGGCTTGCCTCGTTTGAACAAATTCAGTGGGCTGGCGCACAGGTGCTATACCTGTTTGTCTGGTACTCAACCTGGGGTCATTTAGAACAAGTATGCACTAGTGGCCCAGACTGTGAGAACAAGATAAAGCAGGTGTTTGGAAGTTCATATTCAGTTATTCAAAAGGGGAACTAACCACTTGGGACAACCAAAGAAAAAATTTTTTATCTTTTAAAAGTATATTTGATTGATTATGTTATTACAATTGTCTCAATTTTTTCTCCTTTTTACCTCCCCCCTCCACCCTACAACACACCTACCCTCCAGCATTCCCCTGCCCTTAGTTCATGTGCATGGGTTGTGCATGTCAGTTCTTTGACTTCTCTATTTTCTATACTCTTCTTGTCCTCCCCCTGTCTATTTTATGCCTACCAATTATGATTCTTATTCCCTTTATCTTTCCCTCCCCACTCTCCCCCTTCCCCTCCCCACTGATAACCCTCCAGTGATCTCCATTTCTGTGATTCTGTCCCCATTCTAGTTGTTTGCTTAGTTTGTTTTTGTTTCTGTTTTCTAGGATCAGTTGTTGATAGTTGTGAGTTTATTATCATTTTATTGTTCATATTTTTGATCTTCTTCTATTTCTTAGATAAGCCCCTTTAACATTTCATGTATTAAGGGCTTGGTGATGATGAACCTCCTTTAACTTGACCTTATCTGGGAAGCACTTCATCTTCCCTTTCATTCTAAGTGATAGCTTTGCTGGATGTAGATTACTTACCTTAGGATATAGGTTCTTGCCTTTCATGATTTCAAATACTTCTTTCTAGCTCCTTCTTGCCTGCAAGATTTCTTTTGAGAAATCAGCTGATAGACTGATGGGCACTCCTTTGCAGGTAACTGTCTCCTGTTCCCTTACTGCTTTTAAGATTCTCTCCTTCTCTTTAAGATTGGGTGCTTAATTATGATGTGCCTTGGTGTGTTCCTGCTTAGGTCTAATTTCTTTGGGATTCTCTGGGCTTCCTGGACTTCCTGGAAGTCTATTTCCTTTGCCAGATTGGGAAAGTTTTCCTTAATTATTTGCTCAAATGTGTTTTTAATTTATTGCTCTTCCTCTTCTCTTTCTGGCATCCCTATGATTCAGATGTTGGAGCACTTAAAGTTGTCCCGAAGGCTTTTAAGCTTCTCCTCACTTTTTTGAATTCTTGTTTCTTCATTCTGTTCTGGATGGATGTTTATTTCTTCCTTTTGTTCCAAATCATTGATTTAAGTCTCAGTTTCCTTCCCTTCACTGTTGGTTCCCTTACATTTTCCTTTATTCAATATGTATAGCCTTCATTCCTTCCTTCATTTTGCAACCCAGCTCAATCAGTTTTGTGAGCATCCTTATTACCAGTGTTTTGAACTCTGCATCAGAGAGGTTGTCCTTGTTGCTTATCTTTTTTTCTGGAGTTTTGATCTGTTCTTTCATTTGGACCATATTTCTTTGTCTCAGCACACCTGTTACATTGTAAGGGGAGGAGCCTTAGGTATTCGCCTGGGTAGGGAAACCCTCTTTGCTGCACTGTGGTGCTGTCTGTGGGGGAGGGGTCAGAGAGGGAACAAAGCTGCTGGCTCACTCCTCTCTGATCCCACTTTATGTCACTTCCCTCACTTCCCACAAGTGGATTGTGCCCTTTCAGGTGCTGATTCCCAGGTGGGTAGGTTTGTGGGAACTCTCTTGTAAGACAGAGTTTCTCCTGCCTTCGCAACCCCCACAGAATTTTGCAGTTAGCAGTTTTGAGTCTTTAGTTTCCTGGTCAGCCAGCCCCTGCCTCACCTGTGTGGTCTGCAGCCATGCTGCGGGTCCTCTTTGCCCAGCTGCCATCTCCACCCCTCCTGCCCATCTGAATAGATGTTTCTTTAACTCCTTGAACATTAGAGTTACATTCAGTTTGATTTTCTGGCAGTTCTGGTTTTTTATTGTTTTTAAATTATTATCCTTTTGGTTGTGCAAGGAATTGAAGCATTTACACCTACAACTCCATCTTGGCTGGAACCCCCTAACAAAAGAAATTTTAAACCAAACTAAAGAATCCAGCCAGGGCTCCAAACTAAGGATTTTTGTTAACTATACTGCTCCCACACATAGAACTCAAAAACGGGACCTGCCAAATTATTTATTTAATAAGATGTAATTACTAATCATAAGACATAACCAACAAAGCTTTTCTTTTCACAAGACAATAAATAGAACAGGCCATATGAAATCTCTGCTGCTTCATCTTCTTTCCTTCTGTGAGTGAAGATTTCATTACCGATCCAAACTTTAGAAGGAATGTTGGCCTTCTGTACTCTTGTCCTGGCTTGGAAAATGTTAGGTGTAGGTCTAATTTAACATGATTCAAGAGAGATTTCAAAGGACTTACCGAAACATGCATATACTAGGAAATAAAAAATAGATGAGGAAATCATAATGAAAGAGAATGAAGAGAGAACTATCCAGAGATAGATCCCTGTTTTCTGCGTTTATAACTAACAGCATAAAAGCTCGTGTCTTTAGGCTTAGATAGTTTAGGATTTGCAGGGATGGACCAGAAATGTGATTGCCCAGTGACCAAAACAAAGAAAGAGCCATTATTTTTTCAAAATTCACGAGAGACCTATCAGAAAATAAAAACAACTAGTTGCTGAAAAGAAATGCACCTTTTCTAGGAACTGCAAACCTAAGAAGAATCTATTGTAGACTTTTGGAGCTGAAAATCATGTTTTGTATGGACCACAATTAACATTTGTAGTAATATAGTTACTAACATTAACTAGCAGATTCTTTTCACATTATGATTTCCATCACAGGAGTGCATTAGAGCCCAAGGGAGTGCATTTGTTCTTCCCCATGCTTATCGTCAGCACTACTGACTTCCCAGGTGGTTTCAGGGAAGCCCAGGTGGTTTCAGGAAAATGGGGCTGAGAGAGAAAGACCTGAGAAGGCAAGTGTGTTCATGCAATCCCTAAAGGGCAGGAATGTACTTCAACTGGCAACATTGCCTGAGGCTCCAGGCGATTTCTCTTGTAATACAAGAACCCTACCAGCCTTTGTTTCTCTATCTTCCCCAGGTTCTGGGCACAGGCTTCTGGATAACAGGCATCTTATCACTGAACGACGATGTTACAGTCAGAAATTAGGAGCCATCATGTTTACATATTTCAAATCACAGATTTTTGCTCAACAAAATTAAGTGCTTCAAATATCTCTATAGTAAATATCATAAAATAGTAAACTCAGTGGGGGAATTGGGGGTGTGTATTATGCTGTACAAAAAAACCACACTTTTATGAACAACTAAAGTCATCACAGTTGAATATTCTAACAATTCTCACCAATGCATCTTTCAAGTAACCACTTCAGTACAATTAGGTGACAATTATCAGGGTTACAAATGGCCTGTCCTAATGGACAAAGTTTTCCATCAAGTACATGCTGCCCCAGCATGACAATTTCCAGTCTGGCCCCAGAAGACTAGAGAAAGTCATTTTCCAAGTTACAACAGTATCTGACCTATACATGCCTTCTATGTGATATGTGAGTGGCCGTTGCCACACTGGACCACCTGTTCTAGGGCTCCTTACTGTAATTCTTGATTCCTCCGGTTGTGAAAAAAGTTCTAAAGGCATTTGTTGGTCTTTGATAAATTGGAAAAAATCCTTCTCCTCTAAAACAAACCAAAAACAAACAAACAAACAAACAAAAAAGCCATCTCTTTCTAGAGGTTTGATGTTATCAGAGTTTATTTTCAGAATAGAAATAATCCTCCATCTACTTCACCTAACTAAGGCCAGCTTTCTTATTCTTTTTGTTTTGTTTAACAACTAGTAAAATTTCATGAGTGCTTATTCCTGCTGGGCATAGTCCTAAGTGCTTTGACTCACATGCATTATGTCATTTTATGCCCAGGACAGCCCCATGAAATTATCCCCATGGTACAGAATCATGTACTCAAGCTTATTCAAATATGACAAAATGCTAGAATTCAGACTCCAGCTTTGCATGAACATGGGCCTACATCTCTAACCATGTGCACCTTACTAATTTTGCTGTAGCTATTAACATTGCAGGTGCATGATTCGTTTCATTAATCAAATGTGTATATGTATGTAAATATAGTATATATTTATACACATATTTGGACTGCATTTCAGGTACACCCTGGGTTAAATAAACTTTTGGAACACCTCAGCCATGCTCATTTTAACTTTTAAAATTAGGTATATTGGGTTTTTCAATTTAAAGTTAATGTATACTCATTAGAGAAATCTAGGGATGTACACAAAAGAAAAAAATCATCTAAATTCTAATGTTCAAAGATGAATACTTTCTGATATTTTCTTAACCATAAGTTACAGCCTTTTTATTAGGAAAACATTCTAGGCTAATATGTATTTAAAACTTTAACACTGATTTTAAAATATTTTAAAAATAAAGATTAGCAAGCTTAGGAGTCAGAAATAGGTTTTAATTCCAGAACTACTACTTACTAGCTGAGTGACTTTCAGAAGCTATTTGACCTCTTGAGCCTGAGTTTCCTGGCATGTAAAACCAGAATAATAGCTGTTCTTACATGCAAGTCAAGTCAAGTCCCACTGGGGTGTCCTGAAAACTGAACGAGACAATATATGTCGAGTGCTTGGAAAATACTTATTACTTGGGAGAAGATGGTGGCACTGGACGTGGTATATTCTTCTTTTCTCTCTCTGAATTCCTACATTAAAGCAGACAAAGCAGTTAGATATCAAACCAAAAATCCACAATCTTTACCATAAAGCTAGGTGATCTGATTTCTTTACAAATCTCAAAATGTAAGCATATGAGGACAAACCACCACAGCCATGAGAGCATCATGGATGGTATCAGCATCTGTTCAGAAGACAGCAGAGAGAAGCACACACAAAGCACCACCAACCTAATTGGGGCTGGCCACTGACACAGTAATGAACAAGGGCAAAGGGAGAGCCAGTGTGGTAGAATCTAGTGCTTATGAGTTTTCTTCCTGGACAGGGTTCCCTGTAAAGAAAAGACAATACACTAAGGAGAAATTGATGGGATATAATCAAAATTGAACAGAAAGGGCCCCATAGAGACAAAGGAAAAAGAGAGAGAGAAAAGAGAGAGAGGGAGGAGAGACAGAGAGAGAGAAAGAGAGAGAGAAAACAGAGCCAGGAAGACTTAGAAAACAACAGAAGAAACAACTCTCTGAAGTTAGAACAGCCATCCTGAACTGAGCTTCCACAATTTCAGAAAACTGATTCCACACAAAAATTAGCAGCAGGCAAGTATCAAAGTCAAATCCTTTGCAAAATTACTAAAAGACAAAAGGGAATAAAGAGCAGAATAGTATCACTATAGATAATAAAATCATATCAGGAAGACAAGGACAGATCAAAACTGTAATCTATTTCAAAATGAGCTAAAAGACATTAAGAAAATAATACAAGATGTAAAAGAACAGAATAAAACAGAATCAGAAAAACTCAGAAGTGAGGTGACAGAGCATAGGAAAGAATTATAAATAAATAAAGACATTTCAGAAATGAAGACTAAATTAGAAGAAACACAAAAGCAAATAAACATAAAATATGCCTTAAAAATAGGAGGTTAAAAAGAGGAATAATTTAAACTACAAAAACAAAAACAGAGATAAACAAGATTAAAGAGGGAGTGGCAAAGAGAAGATAGGCAAAGATTTAAATTATGTGACATAGAAATCCCTGAGGAAGAAAACCAAGCAAGGAAGAGGACAAACACTAAAGAGTAATTCAAGAAAACTTTCCTGGAGTTAAAAGTTAACTGAAGCTAAATATGAAAATAACACAC
Source organism: Phyllostomus discolor (assembly GCF_004126475.2). Taxonomy (NCBI): domain Eukaryota; kingdom Metazoa; phylum Chordata; class Mammalia; order Chiroptera; family Phyllostomidae; genus Phyllostomus; species Phyllostomus discolor. The sequence continues at coordinate 187,567,536 of NC_040904.2, forward strand.
CACACATCTGTGACTATGAACTCAGAATGAGCAACACCAAGGCATATTCTAATAAAGTCATCAGATTTAAAAAAAAAAACTATTTCAGCATCCAGGGAGGGGGAAAGGCAAGTAATTTATAAGGGACAAAAAATAAAGTTACCATTATACTTTACAGCAGCAATGCTTTATGATAGAAAAAATAGAGAAACCTAATTAATGTATGCAAGGAAGCAATGTCTAAAAGAAATATAAAGAAAAAGATTATCTTATCCAATATCTGAAAGTGACTTTCGGATATAAAGACACAAAAAAACTCTTACTGCATGTAAGAACTCAAGGAGTATCATTCCCATGAGCCCTTCCTAATGAATGTGCTAGAACTGAGCTACCGAGAACCAAACTCACTAGAAAGACACAGACACAAGGACTGATGATAAGGACTAAATATATAAAACATAGAGTTATGACAGAACTAAGATCAAATGAGCATTAAAAAGGAAAAGTATAGTATTAATGGCTATATGCTTAGACAATACAGATATAGTACAGCTATAAAAATTAATGGAAGATGGGGAAAGAATATGCAAAAAATCAGTTATTTTTAGTGATCATATTGCCAGCAGTAGTATTAATATTTGTGTATATAATGAAATTGAGTAAATAAGCAATGATTAAATATTCTGATTCCATCATCCTCTGTGTCATTGAGAATTCAAATTTTGGTATGGAAGAAAGGAAATAGAGACATAAGTTAAAGAAAAAATGCTACGTTCCTGAAATCTAAATTAGAACCACCAGTATTCATTCATGAAGTAAGTCTGTCCACTGAAGATACCTAGAAACAATGACCATCCCGAGCAAACAGACTGCGGTTTTGAAATACCATTTTCCCTGAAAAAACACCTACATGTTCTTAGGGGAGTGGCAGCGGCCTTACCCAGGCAGTGAATGGACAAGATGAGCCTGGGAAACCCCGCCACACCAAATAGCAAAGCTGACGATCCCATTGAAAGAACGCAGAAGCCAACCTGAAGAGCCCCCTAACCAAATGCAGGACAATTTGAGGTTCAATAAAAACTATTGAAATGGATGGAATGAGGATTGAAATTCCTTCCCTTGCAGCAGGGATCAAACACAAGTTGGGTCAAGTGTCTGGATCCTGCTGCCAATTTGTAGGGAATACAGAAGACAGAAGAAAGCATCAAAGTGAAAAGTTCAGACTATGAGAAACTGCAGATCAAATGCCTCAGGTTCTTCAACAGATAATTTCTGAGGAAAAGAAAAAGATGGAGGAGGAAAATGCAGATTAAAAGAGATTTGAAAGACATTTTTAAAAATAGGTAAGCAAAGTTACAGTGTCTATTTTTTGACAAAACTATTAAGAAATGCAAAGAAGCAATTATTATAGAATCAGGACAGTGATGACTTTGGGAGCACTGAGATTGGGATGGGGTACATGGAGGACTTTCTCAGGTAGCAACAGTTTTACTCCTAAAACTGAGTAGGAGTTACAGCAAGTGCATTGCTCATTAATCCATGAATTTCTATATGATTTACTGTATCTGTGTTTTATTTTACAATAGAAACTTCAAGCAAATAATAAGTACTAAATAAATACTAGCTATACTTAAAACTAAACTGACAACATCTCCTAACAAAATAATAAGCAGCTAAGGAGTAAAGGAGATTCCAAATTAAGATGTTCTAAGAAAGTCTCAGGAAATAACTGGAGTTGGCTTTAATCTTAGGAACTGACTGCAGAGAAGATACGAAATTAAAGAGTTTTGGTGGTTTTCTGGGTCAGAAGAGGAAGTTGTCTATCCCCACAGAATAGGAACTTTTAAAAGAACAAAAGAACAAACTATAAATTATGGAAACAGCAGAAGCAAAAGGGGAATAACCTTTGGAAGAACTGGGATAAGAAAATTAAAACCTGGCAAGGTATGTTTGGTGCTGAGAGGTACATTGAACATTCAGCACTTGTGCTGTAAGTGTGAGGAAAATACATCCTGTGTGATAATAAAGACTTTTATTCTGACCCATACCGGCCAGCCTCACCTTCCTTCATTCTCTGGTTACCATTTTTAATTTTTGGAATACATGGGTGTCTGCACTGAGCTGGAACCAAAGCTTAAACCCAATTCTCCCTGGGGTGTTTCAGCTCTTAAAAGAATGTCCTGTTTTCTGTCTAGAAATAGTGAGTGACATAAAATGTCTCAAATCTGGCTCTACAGCAGGCCAACTCCAAGAGAGGGATCCGTGCATGAGGTTTATGGGACCAACATCTGGGAAGGAATAAAGAAAGAACTGGACAGAAGAAATAATGAACCATGATGCAGGCAAAATACAGACCTCAGACAATGCTATAGAAACCCCCAGAACTATGCAGTCATTCCACCTTGGAACAAGAGGCACAGGACTTTGTTGCCACCAGCACCACCCCATTAACCAGTCATTGAATGTGGGCTGTTCCTGGGGAAGCAGTGCAACCTTGGGCTAAGTAGTTTTCTTCCCTTGAGGGTAATTAATTCCCTTAGGGTCACTCAGCAAAGAGCTGTCTGCCACCAGTCTTCCCAGCTGTTAGGACACGAGTGCCTCAGTCCTAAGGAGGGTCTATCTGTACAGTGCACCACAGCATCCACTACGGAGAGCAGTTTCACCATCTCACTCCGCTTCAGGCCATCTGGGTATCAGGCATGCTTTGTCTCCACAAGTTTCACTTTGCATTTAATTTTCCATTCAGTACCTTTTTGTCTAATGTTTTCAAGGGGAATGTTGCTTTGAAGTTCCAAAGATGTCAAGGAGCTTGGCCTCTGAAGAATTTTCTTTGCATATCAAAATATAATTTAAGTGAATATTTGCAACACATCCCTAGGATCACAACATTCTCATTCACTCATTCAACCAGTACCTGTGGAATGCTTTCTAGGAGTCAAGCCCTAACAGTAGCAACACAGCAGTGACTACAAAAGAGGCCCCTTTTGGCTAAAGCTTACTATCCATGTTGTTCAATTCGGCATGGTGATGACCTTCTGCATAAGTGCAGAGTAATCGTTCATTTCACTTCTATTCTGAGGTTGAATGCTATAGAAGATAATTATGTCATTCTTGAAAAATCTATAGTGCTTCAAGATTTTTCTATGACTTTTTTTTCTCAGAGTCAAGTGGCTTCTTTGACTTCATAGCTGAGATTGTAGCCAGAAAAATTGGGGAGGAGCTTTTGAGACAGCAATTCGTGACAGTGCCCCTGACACCCTTACAATGATCAAGTTTCACACTCTGGGGCAGTTGGAAAAATCACACCACCTGTGTCTGTAATCATTTTACATCATTCACTTTCTTGCATAAATACATAGAACAGGTATTGGGATATAATTCTTCCTGGATAGTTCACATTTCTGCATATTTAAAGCCTAAATCTAACTTTTGGCCAATGGAACACATTTATCACTTTGTAATGTTATTGTTATTATTACCATTAGGTTGCTTTATTTCTAATTATTTGCATATAACTCTCATTCCTCCCTGCCTACCTCAATATCCTGCCCTATCAATTATTTCTTTTTCCCATTTGTCACTTCAGTCACTTGCTCTTCACAAGTGCCTTTGTCTCAGCCAATAAATATTAAACATACTCAAAATTCCCCTACCTTAAAAGAAATCTACTCTTCAACTTATCTTCCTCCCGAATGTATGGCTTTATCTCTTCTCTTCCTTGTGCAGTTAATAACTTTCTTGAATGAAAAGCCTCTACCTACTGTCTCTATGTATTCATTTCTTGTTTGTTTCTCAATCCTTTGATATCTGGTATCACCAGCACCATCAACAGGAATACTTCTTAAAAAGGTAACTAGTGACTTTTCAGTGCTGTGATGGTAAATGCTATGTATCAATGTGCCTGACCAATGGAGTGCCAGGATATTTTATTAAACATTATTCTGGGTGTGTTTGTAAAGATATTTCTGGATGAGGTTACCATTTGAATTGGAAGAATACTAACACAGATTGCCCTCTCCGATGTGGGTGGGCCTTATCCAATTCACTGAGGACCTGAATAAAATAAAAGGTGAGTTAAGGGAGAATTCTGTCTTTCTGCCTGACTGTTTTTGACATCTATCTTCTGCCTTTGGACTTAGGTGATTGACAGATAGATGATAGATAGATAGATAGATAGATAGATAGATAGATAGATAGATAGATAGATAGACAGACATAGATCCTATTAGTCCTGTATCTCTGGGGAATGCTGACTAACACAATCACTATGTCCAAATCACCTCTGCTTTGCCTGGTTCTGGTATATGATGCTGTTCACCAAACTCTCCCTCTTCAAACTCTTTCCTCCCTTAGTATTGTCACACACCTCTTTTCTTGTTCTCATACTTTCTGACTCCAGTTTATCAAATCTCTTCCTTTCAATTGTCTACTAAACTTAATATTCTAAAAGTTATTCCTTTTTCTTTATCCCTGCTGTGTTCCCCAGGGGAATTTTAACCACTCCTTCAACTTCAACTACCATGTATTTGATTTGTAAGTATTTATCTTCCTGATCCACACATATTCTTCCAGTTATTTAAAAGATGTTTTTACCTGAATACTTACTTGCATGTGCTTCAGACTTCATACACTCAAGACTAAGCACATTACTCCCATCATCATCATCACCATTATTAACTCAGTTATATAAACTGAAATCAAAGTGATTCCAACCCTTTTTTTCATGAGCAGTACCCTAAATTCAGGGTTTACCATATCCGTGTTATCGTACCCAACTGGCATCATTTCATTCATTCTCTTCCCCACTCTTCTTCCCCACTCTGCCTTATTTCTGGTCCTTTATGACAATGGCCTCCTATTATACGTCCCTACCTCCTGCCTTTCCCCCACCTACAATCACAACACTGCCAGCAGAGGTATTATTCTAGTCAAAAACATGAAAGTGTCCATCCTCTGCTTAAATGACTTCTAGCGTTCCCATTGTCAAAAGAACAAAATATGCATTCTGACTCAGACTTGCTCTTCCCAACTCATCTCTCACTCACTCCACCAGACACCCACAACCAACCTAACCAGGACCTGGTGGCTGTTATTCTTTCAGTGACTCTGCTGTTCCTCTGCCTAGTTATTCCCCATCTAGTGAATTTCTACTTATTTTTCAAAGTCCTCACTAAAATGTCACTTTATCTGGCAAATTTTTCTCAGCACCTTCAGGCATAATCAGTGACTGCTTCCTTTAAATATCCCTAGTGCTTAATACACTCTCTAGCTCTTCTGCCATGATTGGTTTGCATGTTGGTGTTCTACCCACCTTTTTGTTTCCAGCCCTAATGAGGTCCCTTGAACATGGTAAAGACTCAAAAAGTGTGTTAAATACTCATGTGTTAAGTGAGTGTGATAAAATGAATTAAACCTGGGGACAGGAAATTGCAATATGTGATACCTATAAAACTTTTTTATATTATTAACACAGCAAGTTCATATCTTAGAACTTATCCTAAATAATTTTAATTATATATAAACATGTAGCCAAAATAACGTTTGAGCTTTTACTTTTGTTTATTCTCAAATACTTCTTGGAAACTTGGATGGTCCATATTATCTTTAGTCACTACACCTCCTATAATTTAAGGAATATATTTTATATATAAAAGGGTTTCCAGTATGCCTCAACTTTCATTTTATGAAATCAAAAAGAAACAAAAACAATTTTTTTTCTAAAAACCTGAGCCTTTAGCCACGGCTTTGACATTTATTTAGGTAAACTATGGCTTTTACTTGTTATTAATACACAAAGAGTTTAGGAATAGATGATTCTTGGCAACTGTATTAAAGATGTGCCCTGGTGGGTATGGCTCAATGGATTGAGTGCTGCCTTGGAACAAAAGGGTCATTGGTTCAATTCCCAGTCAGGGCATATGCCTGGGTTGCAGGCCAGGGCCCTAGTAGGGGGAACACAAGAGGCAACCACACACTGATGTTTCTCTCCCTCTCTCTCTCCTTCCCTTCCCTTCTCTCTAAAAATAATAATAAATAAAATCTTTTTTAAAGATTTTTTTTATTTTTAGAGATAGAGGGAGAAAGGAAGGGAGTGAGAGAGAAACATCAATGTGACAGAAAAGCATAGATTGGTTGCTTCCCATATGTGCTTCAACTAGACCGTAAGTGCTCTGAGCAGGAATCGAACCTGCATCCCTTTGGTTATGAGACTGTACTCCAACCAAATGAGCTACACCAGCCTGGGCTAAAGATGTAATTTTGACCCAAGTTTTAATTTCACATTCTTATTTGTTCTGTGTACCTGTTAGAAGACAATATTTATTCTCTTAGATGAGAAGCAAAAACTTTATGAGAGTTCATAAAAATTACTGAAGTACAAGAGAACACCTGGTCTGTGAGCAAATGGTCTGTATACCACTTCACTAGAGCAAGATGACAGGGAAGCTGAGCTGCAGGTTTGGGTTCCTCAGAGAGCTTTGTGGCACTTGGGAGGGAGAGATGGAGGATCTGGGGAAGGAGTGGACAAGCTGGGAATCTTGCCAGACTTCTTAGTGGACTGTGGGTGCATAAGTTGTTGATTGCACTCTTCCAGCTACCATCTAACTATAGGGAAGTTGATCAGCAAAAACTCTCCTAAGAGTTCCTGAAACCATCCTCCTCCTCTTTGTGGCCTTCTAGCCAGACAAGTGCTATCTACATGTTCTTGAACTTGAATCAGGTTAAATTGTATATTAACTCCAATCTCCACTACCACCACCACCAAGAATACTTACCTCCAGGCCAAGCCTGTGGCAAAAGCCACACTTGCCATTTTATCTGCATGCCCTGGGGTGAGGCCTACTGACAGCTGTAGTAAGAGTGGTATTTAAGTTGGAGTCAGGAGCGGCTTCCAGAAGAAAATGATGTCTCATTTAGCAACAGCAAATTAGTCCAAATTTGAACATGGCTTTCTTTTGCAGAGAAGTAAAGCTCTTCTAAGGGATTTATTTTAGAGCATTGCTAATTAATCCTGGGAGCTACACAAGGGTGTTATTTCATACTCTTCTTGAGAAAGAGCCTCTCTCAGGGCATTACCTCAAAATCCAAAAGTTCTCTGGAGGAGGCCAGCACAGTTGTATGCTGCCTGCGACAACTTGGCAGAGCCTGCAGAAGTGCCCTCTCTATTTTTCTTGAGAAATGTGGTAGATACCTCACAAATGGACAGAAGTGTAAGTAGGAGCAAGACAGGATGCAGATAGAGCAATTCAGGAATCCCAGAGCTTGATAAAACCGAACAATGATAGAGGCCCTGAATGAAACATTATATGTATGCACAGCTTTAATTCTTTTTTCCCTTTGTCCCACAGGATTAGGGGATACTTACAGAAGACACCATACTTAGAGAAGGTAAAAAAAAGATAAATGCCCAAATGTCCTTTGTGTTTCAAAGTATTACAGTGTAGAGGCTACCTATAACTGTAGAAATGTTAACTGCACATTGTCCAAGGACCTCTTTAAAGGAGGAGAAAGAAGATAAGAATCAACAAATAGATGTTTGCAGAAAAATAGAAGAGAATATGATGGAAACTCAGGAAGACAAAAGTACTGATTTATGCAACCAATATTATTTGCAAGCCAGAAGTTACATTTTAAAAGATGAATAGGTACTAAGATGAGGAAGGGCATTTGAGGTGGAAAAAATAGCATAAGGTAGGGTGGAAAAGGGTGAATGAGCAAGCATTGTCCAAAAACCCTGGAGGGTTGGTATTGATGAATAAGAATGTTTAGCTGGGAATAAGGCTGGCGGGGGAGAGGCCAGGCCAGCTAGGGCTTTTTTGCCGTACTGAAGACTTTCCTTTCAACTTGATGACTCAGGCAGTGCAAACTCTGGCCATGAACAACACCATGTAGTTACAGGAGGCACAGAAGGTGCAGAAACTATGCTGCAGTCAAGCTGGAGAGAGCTATGTCCTCACAAGGGAGTACATGAAAACCCACCTCTTCACTCTAGAACCAGCCTTGTGTTCAGAGGGTCCAGTCCCGGCACTGACATCTCTTTACTATGTAAGGGAGTGACCTCCATCTCTCTGAAACGCTTTTTCATCCCTTGAGGGAGAGATATTTATATCTCTTTCACAGGATTAAAGTGAAAATCAAATGAGTCTCTAATATAGGTGAAACCATGTAACATAGTGTCTGGCATGTAAATACTCAGGAAATGCTGTTTCTGTTTTTCTTTTCTTTCCTCCTTTATTTTATATTTTTATATGTTACCATAACCCTATTGAAATAAATTTCTACCCCTCCATCCATTCAAATCTTATTTTATTTGTTTATAAATGTATTCATCAGTCTTTTCGTTCCACGATGGTTAATAGTGCTTGTGATAGGAGATGAAAATGAATATAGCAGTGCCTACTCTACAGAGAAGGAGAAATAAATACACAAATGCAAAGTAAAAATGTAAAATCTTCACGACTCCTCCAACTGTAAGTGATCAATCATTTGTCTGATTCTTTATACCACTTTCCTCACTTATGGCTAAATCACCTTGTAACGTAGTTAACTTTTCAAGTGGCTATGATTCAACTCCCCAACCAGATGTCAGTTCCGTAAGAATGAACACCATGTCTCATCCTTTTTGCAATCACTTCAGTGCCTTGATCATAAGAACTCAATAAATATATGCTAATGATTGGGATGAGATGGAGAGGCAGGATCTTATTCACTCACACGTTTACACTGGCAAATTCTTACCATTAATATACTAACACTGCTCCCCTTTATGTTTGTCTTTTTGTGGAATCAACATCAAAGGAAACAAGACACACATCATAAATTTTCATTCATAAGACTAATTAATGTGTTCTCTCTCATTCCTACATATGATCTTAGTCTTACAGTCTAGCCTTTCTCAAGTTCTCAGCCCATCCATGCACCACTTACATTCTGCAGGTACTACAAGATCTAGTCTTTTCTTTCACAGAAAAAGTAAAGCACATTGGATGAACATTTCTCAAACTTTCCCTCTCCTGCCCCTCGCCTACACACTCATATATATCCCCATCTATTTATCTCCTCCCCCATTCCATCTTTCTTCTTGTGTGACATTATAATCCTCTTCATTGAATTTCATTTTCTTCCACCCTCAGTAGAATCTCGCTTCCTCACTTATTCTTCCCTGTTCTCACAACCCATCCTCAGTATTTTAAGTCTTTCTCTACTGGTTCCCTCCTCTGAGCAAGTAAGCATGATGCAGTGTCTCTAATTTATTAAAGAGTAAGAAGGAGACTAGAGGAAGAAGAGGAAGACACACAAAAGAAAAACCATTCCTTGATTGACCCTCTCACTGACTATCTGGTATCTGTCCTGCATTCATAGCCAGGCTTAGTTTGGACATATACAGCCTTTTTAATGGCTTTCTCCCCAATTACAAAATGACTATAGTCTCCATGCAGAAGTCTTGGAAAATATATTTCAAAAGCATTTTTAATGTCTCTGTATTTCTTGAACATAATTTTAATGACAAAATACTTTTACTATATGACTAAAACATAAATTACTTAACCAATGCCTTATAATTGAATGTTAAAGTTGTCCCTAAAATTTTATCATTATAAATAATGCTGTGATGAGTATCTGTATATGTGTATTTTTGTGCATGTCTCTGATAATTTTCTAGTAACAAAATACAATTTCTTGGCCAGAGGCCACATTTTGGGGAGGTTTAATAGATTCATAGCTAACCAGCCTGGAAAGAGTGCACTTAGCACCTACACTTCTTTCCCTGACATTCACTCTTCAACCCACTGAGTTCTGGCCTCCACTCCTATTACATTACTGGATCTACGTGGATTGTCCTCAACTTCCCAATTTCTACATTGGTCTTAGTGACTCTTGAAAGCATTTGACACCATTGATCCCTTTCTGCTTTCCATAAAATTTTCTCCTCTCTTGGTTTCTGTCACATTGCTGTCCCTTGGTTTCTTTCTTGCCCCTCCTCTCAGTTCAGTTTTTTCCACATTGCTTGTATTGCCCATTAAGGTTGTTATACTGTCCTTGACTTTCTTTTCAGTGTATTTGACCTTCCTGGGCAATCCTGCCAACTGACAGATTAAACTACCACCTAAAAACAGGTAATTCCAAAATCTCTACCTCCAATTTAGAAATGTCTCTCCTTAGCCCAGGCCAGTATATCCAACCACCAACTGGACATTGCCTTCAAACTCAGTATTTCCAATATTGAAATAATCTTCCTCCAAAAATTTTTCCTTCATTTTCCTTCATAAAATTCCTGAATTTTATACCTCAGTTATGATGACTCTTAGCTGCCCAAACTAGACATCTTGGAACAATTTCACTTTTAATTGTTCACCAAACACTACCTCTTTTCTGCTTAGACTTCTCCTTTTCTCTGACCTGTGCCTATTATAACTTGTGATGCATTTATTATATAGCACTTTATACTTTGAACTATAATTGGCCTCTTTTTACATGTTTTTATAATGGGTTATTCTGTAGCCTTTGGGTCTATTTCATGTTCCCCCTGGGTTTGTGTCCCTAGTCCATACCTCAAAAGTTCTTCATGGGGCGGGGTCTCAGGGAGTCATCGAGAGGAGGCCAGCAGGGCTTATAAGGCACAAAGAGAACAAAATTTGGTCGTGGAAAGGGAGGGCTCTGTGCTGGTCAGACTGTGAGGGAAACCAGCCCCATCCTAGAGCCATTCAACTCAGTCCATCCCAGATTCTGTCCCAGCCTCATCAGAGTGGGGCCCCAGGAGCCGAGAGGATGAGGCCACCTAGATCCAACAACACATTAGAAATACCTTTCTATGTCACTAAATATAAACATTTAAAATATATCATCTTAATGTAAGAATTATAATGGCTTTCAACATAATATCACACCCCTGCCCCAGGGACTCTTAAAATCTTTTTATTATAACTGTGCTGGAGGGATATGTACGACATTGTTACCCAAGAGAAAATAAAAGTTTTTTATCAAAAAAAAACCTTTTTGGTAAAAAGGAAGGATATAAAGTAATAAATAATTTGTTTACACTCAATTAATGTTTGTTGAGTTGAATAAACAAGTGAATGAATGACAGCATCGCTGCTCCTCAGCAAAATGCTGAAATAGGAGGAATATCGTTGGCTCCTGCCTTCCTTTTCTGCTATCTTTCTATTATTCCTTTCTCTGTGAAGTTACTTGGCCTTTCACGTTGACCAGTCTCTTTTTTCAAAGAGAGAAAAATGATCGGATACAAACCTTCAGTGTGAGGTCTGTGAGACCTCTCAGGAGTGCTCGCACGTTTTGAGATCAATGGGGTTGCACACTTTCACAGAAACCAATGAATGGCAAGTGAGGATAATTGGGGATTCATCCTAGGGGGATGTTTGCAACCACCTCATGCTGCCTGTGAGTAGCAGAAATGGAATTCTCATGATATATAAGTAACTACAGTGCTCACTTCAGCAACTCATATGAGATCTGTCTGGGAAAGGTCCAGCCATTGTTAGTATAACGAGAACAGTTTGCACCATGTTGATGTAAAATGGGGGAGATAGATACCATTGAGTGAGCATGTGCACTGTGTGGCCATTGCATTCAAAATGACTGAGCAAGTAGACCAACCAATCTGCATTAAACCTTGTGTTATGCTTGAGCATTCCTCTGTGGAAACTATTTGAATGTTTCAGAAGGCCACAGCAGTGGGTAACTGCTGATTGGCAGCTTCATCAGACAATGTGCTGCTCATGCATCACATCTCTTACAGAGTTTTTTGGTGAAACATCAAATTAACCAGGTGACTCAGTGTCCCCTACAGCCCAGGTTTGGCACCCTGCAACTTTTGGCTTTCCCCAAAACCAAAATCACCTTTTCAAAGGGAAGAGATTTCAGATGATGAGATTCAGGAAAATATCATGGGGCAGCTAATGGAGACTGGGGGAACTGTGTGAGATCCCAAGGTGTCTACTTTGAAGGGGATTGAGTCATCATTGTCCTATGTATGATGTTTCTTATATCTTGTATTTTCTTCAACAAATGCCTCTATTTTTTTCATATTATATGGCTGGATACCTTCTGAACAGACCTAATATACTAGTAGTAACTATAAAGAAGTACTTATTTTGATTTGAAAAATATATTAGGGAGATTGCAATGCTTGTTACCCACTGTGCAGAAACAGTATTCTCAGCTCATCCTTTTGGTTGCTGACTCAGTGACATGGCTATGCTGTGTACACCAGTGGGAGGGAAGCCATCCCTAAGAGGTAAAAACAAAGATATATTCCCCTTGTCCAAAATGACCCTGGTAGTACATGGTTTTTATATCCATAAGCCATATAGCTCAACCTCAGAGACTGTCTATCATCCTTTATTCAACAGTTTAAATGAGAAAGGAAAAATTTTTCAGACATGAAAAGTCTATGGACAATTCTTGAATTAGGTCATTAAAATCTCTCCTTAAAGCTTTTCAAATGCTTAAGTGGATTTAAAAGAAAAGTGCAGGACAGTTTATATTTCAAGTATATAATCTCAGTTAGCTTAGTCCATGCTTTGTTTTTTTTTCCAAGCTCGAAGTGGCCCTCAGCTTTATGTGGAGAATAATGTGCTCGCAGTAATGCTGGTAGGCACAGCAGTGTCCCTTTTTCTCAGGCAGCAGGAGTCCTCGTTCCGCACAGCTGAGATGCTGTCCTACACCGACACACCGGGATCTCCCGAGACATCGCTACATGCATGCGATACAGTGCAGCGTCTCATCAACGAGGAAAGAAGAAATTTCAGGGTGGGATCAGAACAGCAAGAGACTGGTCTTTGAAGTGCTGTGATATTATTTCACAGACCTCACATCTCAATCCAGGAATATTTTATACTCTAGACAGTATAAATTTCACCCAACTTGTTTTAGTATCTGCTAAAATGTGTTTTCTGTAATTCTTGTGAAGACATTAGCATAAAAAATTGAAGTGCTTCCATTCTGCTAAATAGCTTTGCTTCATTTCACTGGCATCTACGTCTGCCGCTGTTGCTTTGTAAACCAGTAATATCTGATGAATGACGTCACTGAAGGTGTTTCCGATATCCCCCAACAAGACGTGGTACAAAGAAGAAAAAGACAATTCTGCTTCTCTTCCTCTTCTGCACTTCTCTCCAGAAGCTTGTCTTCCAAATGCAGTACTTCATTCATTTATGGACTGTCAATTGTGGGCAAGAAATTTATATTCTTGAAATCTCTGCCAGGGCCCTTTGGGGTAGTCAAGAATGATACAGAGACATCTACTTCCAGCCAAAATGAATAACGGTAACTAGACTTACCCCTTTGCCTGACACAACTGAAAGAATAAACAAACAAGTGAATACATTCAAGAAGTAGTTTTCAAGAAAATGGACACCAGAAAATTAAAAGCAATGGTTAGTAAGAGACAAGAAAGAAATGAGGTGAGCCGTACTATTGCCCTGGCTTCCTAACTGGGGAGTGTTCCCAGGCCACAGCACAGGAAAGGAGAATCCAGACTGAGCCCACGGGTGTCCTTGAGTTGAGGAAACCGGAAGTCTGGGTATGCCACTGCAGCTAGATTTCACAGGGAAGAGTAACCAGAAAGGAGAGAGTGACCGACAGAGCTCTGGAAACCTACAATGGGTGCCCCTGGGATATGAAAGAATTATGCCCCATAATAGAACTCTGCCCAAAAATAACATTGTTGATGGGATTAGTAGTAGACAAAGACATTAAAATACTTATAACTATATTTCATATGTTCACTAAGTCAGAGGAAAGATTGAACATGTAAAAACATGAAAATATATAAAAAATGTAAGTCAAACTTCTAGAAATGAAAACTACAATGCCTGAGATGCAAAAATGCATCATATGGAAATAACAGATCAGATGTTGCAGAAGAAAATGTTAATGAACTTCCAGATATATAATTAGAACCTAAGAAGAAACACAGAAAGAAAAAAGACTGAAAAAAATGAACAAATTTTCCATGAGTTGTGAAACATCTTCAAGTAGCTAAATATACACATAATTGGAATCCACAAAAGAGAAAGGGTAGATAAAATATTTAAAAGTATAATGATCAAGTTTTTCCAAATTTGATGAAATTTATAAGGTCACAAATCCAAGAAGCTCAACAAACCCCAAGCACAATACATATGAAGAAAACTACACCAAGGAACATAATTTAGCTGCTTAAACCAGTGGGGAAAAAAAATTAAAGCAGCCAGACATTAAAAAAATTTTATATACAGAAGAGCAAAGAATAAGGAGGATAACAGACTTCTCGCTGGAAGCAAGACAAATGAGAAGATAGTGGAGCAGCATCTTTAAAGTAATGGGAGAATAAAACCATAAACATAGAATTTTATTTTATTTTTTAACTTTTTTTTATTGTTGTTCAAGTACAGTTGTCTCCATTACCCCTCTCCACTCCCTCTACCCCAGCCTTCCCTGCTTCCCACCTTTGATCCTGCCCTGATTTGGTTTTGTCCATGTGTCCTTTATACATGTTCCTGAAAACCCTCCCCTTTTTCCCCCCATAGAATTTTATATCCAGTAGAAATATCTTTCAAATCTGAAGGCAAAATTTTTTTTAATGCACATGCTAAAATAATACATTAGAAACTATGTGGATAATATAAACACTTTTTCTTATTGTTTAACTTTTCCTGAAATATAATTAGCATATAAATCAAAAATAAAAATATATTGAATAGATATATTCATCATTAGTAGTTAGGGAAATGTAAATGAAAACCACAAGAAATACCATGACATAGCTATTAAAATCTCTAAAATTAAAAATAATGGAAATAATTATAAAATTAAAATTATAATATTATAAAAATAAAATAAAAATAATTATGGTATGAAGCAACTGGAAGTTCATGCACTTCTGGAAGAAATGTAAAACAGTATAACCACTTTGAAACAGTTTCACAGCTCCTTAAACAGGTGAACATACACTTGTCAGCCGTTCCACTCTAAGGAGTATTTACTCGAGATGTGAGAGCCTATCTCCACCCAACAATGTGTCCACAAATGTCCACAGCAGCTCCATCTGTAACAGTCAATAACAGAAAACAGTCCAAATGTCCATCATCAAATGAATAAACAATGTGGTGCATTCATACAGTGGAATTCTAGATATGAAGCAACATGGATGAACATCAGAATACTGACACTGAGAAAAAGAAATCAAACAAAAAAGTACCATATTGACAGACACAGATGAATGGTTGTTTGGGGATTGAATGAAGTGAGGAGTGGGTTTAACAGGTATGCACAGATGCTAAATTTTATTTCTTTAAATTTAAATTATATAGTTGAAATGGAAGTATTTTATTGTATGTCAGTTACACTTCTAAAACTCTGTTTTTCAAATATTTTTAAAATGGCATTAAAAACAAGCTCTATGAGGCAAAATTTTTTTTCTGTCCTAACTGTGGTATTCCATCCATAGATGAATGACTGGCACATACCACATTCTTGTTAAACATTTACTGAATTCAAAATACTGGGAAAACTGGCATGTGGTTAGTTGGCACATACATCTGTGCCAACTTTGTTGTCTTTCCTCAGGACCCTGTGTGGCAGATGCCATTCTATTAAGATATGTCCCTACTCTAAATTTTTCCTGGCCAAACTAGTGACATTCTGTCACCTAAGAAAGCATTATTAGCTTAGCAGCAGTTTGCTGACTCTTTTCGCTTGACTACTATACTTACCTGTAGGATATGTGAGAAAACCCTAGTATTTTCTACCTTAGTCTGTCATTATTTCTTAAACAAGAATCTGTGTTTTATTCATAAAATTGTATAACCCCAATGGTTCATGACCTGGAGTTTGGGGAAAAACAGGTTAAGCTAGTTGGGCTAAGTGTTCAGCAAGCAAATGTGGATAAAAAAAAATAAAGGGTTCTATGGAAAAGTAACCTCACAGGGTGATCTACTCACAATTCTTAATTGGACAGGTCATGGTGTGTAGTCATGTCCCAAGTCTGTAACTTCTCTTTTTTTCCCAATTTTTTAAAAACGTTTTTTGAGAGAGGGAAAGGAAGGGAGAAAGAGAGGGCGAGAAACATCAATGTGAGAGCAAAACTATGACCAGCTGCCTTCCATAAGTACCCTGACTAGGGACCAGACCTGTAACCCAGGCACGTGCCCTAACCAAATATCAAACCAGTGACCTTTTGGTTTGGGGGATGATGCCCAACCAGTTGAGCCACACTGGCTGTGGCAGGCCTGTAAGTTCTTTAATGAAAGGTTTGAAGCCAGCTTGGTCCATCATTTTGGGGCATCTAGATTAACACACCTTTGAAATGCCAAAAGTAATACCCCTCAAATGGGTATTAACCATCAAGAGAGCATATAATCTTGTTAACTACCCTATAATCCAATCCTTGCCTAGCTTTCTCCAATCTTCCTTATATCCCCTCCTTAATTTCAAATGCATAAAAGAAGCTGTAAATGTCATCAGTTTAGCTCAAATAAACTCATAAAATTCTCCATAAGTTTGGATATTTCCTGGTTCCGACACAAGCCAGGAAGAATTAAAGTAAGAGTAATAGTTTATCCACTATATTTTAATTATTCAAATCAATTTTCTCTTTCAGCTATAAATAACATCTTGTAAAGATCAACTGGAGTCCAAAGACTTCAGTTTGGATTCTCACTTAACTATTTTCAATCAGATAATCGTACCCCTTGGACTTTCCTGGGGTTGTATTTCTCCTCTGTGAGACAGAGATGGTCTCAATGAGTTCCCTGAGTTACTGGAGATACTAAAGCAGAAGGGGCACGTGAAAGGGTGTAGCACAAGGCAACCAGTGCCTGCTGTGTCATGGTAGCAAGGAGTGAGCTCGAAAGCCATAATACAAATTCCCTTTTGCTTGAAAAACTCAGAGTACGTAAATCAAGTGAGCTTTCGGAATCATTTTAGAGTGTGCTCCATTGCCCTGATAAACCATCACTTCCAGTGTTTCATCTAGAAAAGAGTAGGTTAGACAGTCAGAAACACTGGGCAAAAGAAGACTTCAGTGCCTCTGTAAATCCTCTCAGGGTAACCCGATTCCTGGACCAGAAAACAGTGGAATTTGGCACAAATGACTGGCTCAGGTGATATGAATTTCCTGCCATGAAAAGAGTAACTGAAAGCCAGTAGAATGGTTTAAGTTTGTGCTGGTTTTTCCTCTAAGCAGATGCATCCCACTCATCATTTGTTTTCATTATTCCTGATGTGTTGCCTATCACATCACAAGCTTCTTCAAAGAGAAAAGAATAAGCAGTTGTCATAACAACACAGCTCTTCATTACCCTGGGAACCTTCAACAGCTTTATTTAAAATGAAGGAGAAAAAAGAACCCTAACCAATTAGCTTTATCAGTCTGATTCATGTTCTTCTTAAACTGATAACAGTGTTTCCTGAAGAACTTACAATTTGATGGGGAATGTGTCATGAATATTTATGGTAGCATAAAACTCAGGGAAAAAATGGCAAGCTAATTATCGCTTGGAAGGTGTTTCTGGTCAAATTCTTGCCCAGTGATCCATTTGATTTTTTAAATGACTTTTATTAAACAAATCAAAGAATTAGTGGGACTTTTGCCAACATCTATCCATCAGTTCAAAAACAGCAATGAGTCCTATTTAGGTTTAAACTTTAAAGCCAAGGCTTCACCCTCAGCTAATTTGATTCGCATTAACCTTGCGTTCAGGCAAACCGGAAATGTTCTTGACTGCCTCCCACCTTCCTTCTCTGTGCCAAAGATACAGCGAAAGTCCCCAGAGAGTTTTAATTCTGCCCTTCTGTGCAGATTTAAAAAAAAAAAAAAAACAGATGTTTTCTTCTGGCTGCAGGAGATAAGACTGAGAAGCAATTACTGTTCTGGTCCCAAATCCCACAGGTGTTTTCATTCCTTCCCTGTGACCACAGGAAAAATAAACAGTACATCTGAGAAGGTCTAGTTGGGGTGCTCTTCAAGTTCAGACTTGAAGCCAAATATTTGAATATCTCCTGCAAGTGAAAAACTATTCATGAATCAGGAAACTTTTTTTTTCTGTAAAGAACTGGATATTAATTTTTTTGGCTTTGTGGGACCTAAGGTTTCTGTCGTGACTGCTCAGTGTTGCCTTTTTGAGTGACATGCTATAGATGATGTGTAAACCAATGGGGTTGGCCCGGTTTGGCCCAGCCGACTCAGAAGTGTTCCCAAGAAATTAGATATCTACCACGAAAGGAGCACATGCATAAGTTCTTTAAAAAAACACTAATGGACTCTTGAAAAGCATATGCACAAAGGTTTTCACATATATTATTTCATTTAGTCCTGAAATGAGGATTCCGCTAAGAGACAACCATATCATGTATTTATTCTACACATGAGAAAGCTAAACTCAGGTACTCAGGTGACTTCCTTTGCTTTTCAAAATTAAACAGCTGATCTCTTGATTTCAGTTTCATCATCTTTCCACCACATATCCTTCCAACTGTCTCGTAAACAATACACTTCATATAGATCAAACAAAGGGAAGTATGAATGATAACAATTTCTCAACAATGTTCTGTGCTAGATAAGCGTAGTTAGTGCTCAAGAGTTTTTTTTAAAAACCCATCAACACACCTCGGGCTCTGTTCAGTACTTCCTTGACACTAACTCGAGCATTAGAATAAGCTTTCAGTAACAAGAAAGCCAGAAAATACTGCATCCTGGGGCCCAGGGTCATTTCAGGAATTAACCGTATAAGCCAGTTCATGCTAAACTGCTCGCCTTCCCAAAGTGAAACCAAGAAGTACTTCGTCAGTCGTTGGGGTCAAAGAAGGAAATAGACTCCTGAATCATCTGCACTGAATCAAATGCAGGAGCAGTTACTGAACAGGATTGGAACACAAAGTCCACATGTAAGAAAGATGCTTCAGTTACCAAAGATTTTTGTGTGTGTGCAGGCAACTACGACTTAATTATGACAACTATACACGGTCAGGATACTGCATTAGGAAACACAGATGCACCATCTGTTAAAGAAACATGATTTAACTAAAATTTTCACTAGACTTTTAGCCTTGTAAATATTAACTCTACATTGTTCAGCTCAAATGAGAGTCTCCATAAAAAACATTGCTGATGGGACATCTATAAATGATATCCTCCGTATCCAATTCAATTCAATTCTTTAAGCATTTACTGAGTGTCTCCTAAGTGTCAGACATAGTAAAATAATCTCTGCCTTCAGGGAGTTTATACTGCTAAGAAAAAGAATAAAACATTTATAAGGAAGATACATAGCAGAATTTGGTGTAGGAAAGGGTTTAATATTACATGGATTCAGGGGGGAAAAGAGAACTGGAGAAAGAGAAGGGAAGTGTCAGGAAGAGGATCAGGGGCAGTTTCAGAGTGGATTGGCCGGAAGAGGGAAGGCGGCTGATCCTGCCCTGAGGACTGGCGTGAGCAAGGAGCCTGGGCCAGCTGG
The DNA here is from genome assembly GCF_004126475.2 of Phyllostomus discolor. Classification (NCBI taxonomy): domain Eukaryota; kingdom Metazoa; phylum Chordata; class Mammalia; order Chiroptera; family Phyllostomidae; genus Phyllostomus; species Phyllostomus discolor. The sequence goes on from NC_040904.2 coordinate 187,586,969, forward strand.
GTTAGTGTGCCAAAGAGGTAAAACTGGAAGTCAGTGGGTTTACATGGTACTTTTTTTCATTTGAATCAATTCAAAAATTGGAAATTTCACATGAGTTAGGTTTCTAGCTCCTCTTACAGAATAATAAGAGATAGTAACCAAAGGCACCGTTACTGCAGGTCAACAATCAGAGCTATGCAGAGGCTGACCCTTACAGGGTGCCGTCTCCCATTTGTCTGGCTCCTCCAGACCCACTGCACCTACTGATGGCACCTGCATGACCGTGACAGGCATTTGAATTTGCAACAACCTGCCCAGAAGAAACACGTGAGATGTCTTCTAAGAACCTGAAACAATTTCAATGTGATTAGAAAGGTGCTTAAAGTTATTCTGTTCACTTCAACAAGAAGTGACCGAGTATTAAGTTGTAAGCCGTGAATTAATGACATAGAAAAAGTAAATTGAGTCATCTACACTCTGTAGAAGAGTGGAAAAGATAATTGAGTTACCTATAAAGCTGAAAATTGTTCATTTGATTCAATAAACAATGGTGAACAATCAAAAGCTTTTGTACAGAGGAGTGATAGGATTGTAGCTAATTTTGGCTTTTTCAAAAGATGTTATTTCTGACTAAAGTAAGTTTTAAAATGTATATTCTTTGTTTCAGCAAGTAAATAGGTTATTTTATAAACTATGTTAGAAATAAATGTACTGTGAAGTACATTTATATTTTGATTTATAACTTGGTTGACCTCAATATGAGTCATTTGTCCTATGACTATTTTTCAGTACTCTACATGAATTTCAAAACACTTCCCATAAACTCAGGCATAAATATCTGTGGAACCAAATCATTAAAATCCTTTAGTTTTATAAGCTGTATGTTTGCCTATAACTTTCTTTTTCTTTAATATATAGCACTTACAGGCAATTATTTCCAAATGCAAACTAATTCATCCTGAATTTATTCTAAAGTCCATTTATAAATAAAACACAATCATTTTTAGCTATATGTATTCTAAAACTTTTCACATTTACTGTTGACTTTTTTGCAGTTCACTATATAAAATGTCAAAATGTCAGTTGATTACATAAGGAATTTAAAGTTATTTCTTTCATAACATTTATATATGCATAATCAGCCTTTTGAGTAAATAGTATCAATAACAAGAACTGTTTTTTCCTACATTTAAAACATTCGTTTTTTTACATGTTCATATAATAAATTCAGTAAGTTGTGACATGATGTAGTTATCCTTTTAAAAATGAACAAAGGTAATTTGAAGCACCTTTCTGATGATAATGAAATTAATTCAAGCTCTCTCACCTTTTCTAAGAAACTATGCCACCGAGAGCCCATCTCACTCTTTAGCCTTTGTTTTCCATTTCTTTTTCCATCTTATTACCTCCTCTCTCCGAAGGTTATCAGTCACCTCTTCCTTTAAGACATTATATTTATAAAATTGTAAACCTTACATTTGAGCTATTGGCCAAGAATAAGTCAGGCAACCACTACTAGTTATCTGTCAGCTGAGGTTATTTCTCACTTCTATTGCCTCTAGAGCCATTTGTTTTTAGAGCTATAGTCTCTTTACTTCATTACAAATGAGCTTGCATTTTACAACTGTATGTGTGTTGCACATAATTTAGTTTCCTGAATAGGGCCTGACTGATGACAAAGTGTAAAATAATCTCCTCTTCAAGGCAAGGGATCTTATTTAAGCCAATAAATGCTTATCCCGACAATAGAACTGCAAAAGGAGACTCTAATTATTTTGATAACCATTGGGTTTCTCTGAGAGACATCCCCACATACGCACATATTTAGGTGATTGTTGTGCCATTCATACCTCATAAATCAATCTGGCAGGTCTTTATAATCACTCGTGCTTTCCACATGCGAATCTCCTTTTGTTTTTCCACGTCTTCCTTGTGCTGCAATCCTGAGATCATGTGTATTATTCCAAAAGTGTTTTGCCAAGGAGATATAAGCAGACTTGCCTATATTTTTCTTGATCTATAATGTGATTTCTTTGCTTAGTCTACCGAAAGTCATATTGCCTTTTCTTCACCCCCATTGCATTACATGTTCATATAAATTTGCTACGAGTTATCACCCCAGGCCATTTAGCATTACTACTTTCCAAGTTTTTCCTCCTTTATGAGTGTCTGTGTTTCATACCACATTTTCCAAATACATTCGCTCCACTTATTGTAACATCACTATTTAAAATAATTCTGTGTATATCATTAGTGAGCAAGGTTTCTCTTCACATTGTATGCTCATACAAACCCCAGTAGGAATTTGGTGTTTATTTTGAGAGTCCCTCTAACAAATAATTGCATCAATTTCCCGAAATATCACTGATACTGAATTTCCTTCATTTGGACCTCTAACTTTCACTTGCTTACGGTATTAAGTTCCTCCAGCATCACTGGAATTAGGTGATTTCCACCTCTTCATGATCCATAGAGTAAAGCTATCTCCGTGTGAAAGAAAGAATCAAAAACTCTAAATTATTGATAGCGAGATTGAATGTGTGAAATGCTAAGTTTATAAGGCATATCATTGCTCACATATCAAAACAGCCATAGTGCATGTCTTGCAATAGTGTCTTGTACTGCCGTTCAACTCGTATATTTACCTTTTATATCTTGTCTCCTGAAATACATTATTAAATATTTGAGAACATGGAGTGTGTGTGCATGTGCATGCATGAGGTACTTGAGATTTCCACAGCTTCTAACACTATACAGTGTACATAATAGAGGCTTAGAAATATGTGAAGAAGGAAGGGAGGGAAAAGAGGAAGAAATAAGTAAAGGGACTAAATGTCCTTGAATAACACCAGGATGGGAAAGGCAGGGGATCCAGGGTTTACTGATCATCCTGCCAACTTACTGATCCATAAAATGTCTATAGACAAGTGCAGTGGTAGATTTGGAGAGGTAACCCGATCATACAGTGCTGATGCTTTTTTGAAAGAAAAAAATCATTGCTACATAAAGTATTGTTAGATCGCTCTAGCGGAATGTTCAGCAGATTTTCAAGAGTCACACAGTACACAGCAGAGACTCGGCACATGTTTGCAGGTCCATTAATAGTAATATCTCACCATTTGTATATATTCAGTCATATGTCAGTCACTGAACAAAAGGCTTTATGTGAATTATCTATTTAGAAAATAGATAATTAAATTTATATGGACAGGTAATCGGTTCACTTTTTATAAATACTTAATGTACATGTCTTACCTTATTGAATTCTTGCTACCAGCTCTATAATGCGAGAACTATTACAATCCCTATTTGTACATTTATACAGATGAGGAAACCGAAGCTAAAAATGATGAAAAGCTGGTCAAAAATGGATGAAAAGCTTTTACAACTAGTTAGTAAGTAACCGGGCAGAGTTCGAACTCAGGTGCTCTAACTCCACAGCCTGCGTTTTGGCACTATGCCAGAACTCCAGGGACTCTGCTGTGTAAGTAATAAGCCTCACTAAGACAGAATTACACAGTCCTGTTGGCATGTTCTTACCCATGCTAGGCACCATATGTTAACTCCAATAGATGAATCCTATATATAACAATATCCAAAAGAATGATGTAGCCCTGGGACTTCATTAAGAGATTTCTGGGCTATGCCTGAATCCATACACAGGAATGAGAGCTACATCCATTTGGCTATTGTTAGGCCTAATTACAGACAACGAGTTATAAAAACTGTACAGTGAAGATGACAGACCAATTCCTATTAGAAACCTTAAGCTCCTGTGAACAAAAGAATAGCATATCTCTGCTTTGTTCTAGTCCCGATCCTTCTCTGTGCAGTGTCCTTATTCTTCTACACTTTTGTATTCTGGGAATATCTGTCTAGCTTTTGAGGTCTCTGGGATGAACTTTTGGTCTTTTTATTTGCACATGCTTATAGTTCTCTTTAAATAACCCCTTTACGAGGGCTTCCTTCCCCTCCAAGATGTAGAGTTCTAGGTGCTTATCTTCCTCAGTGTTTTTGTTTTGGGCACAGATTAGTTTGTCCTGCTAGGGCCTCTCTGCCAATGAGTCTCTTGGGCAGACAGGATCAAAGTGTAGATTTCAAAGCCCACCCTCCTTGGCAATAAGAATGCCTTTCTGCTTGAAAACATATTTCTCAGTGTTCCGTGCTATGTGTGATCCTCTGTGTCAGTCTACACATCCTTTTGGGAGTGGTGGCTCCAAGATATGACTCTTTGATCCTTTCATACCCAGTATCATGTGAGCTCCATTTCTACTTCGTGATCCACTTTTCACATCCCCAAATCTCTTCCCCGTGTTCCTTAGAACCAGCCTTTGCTGCTGGCCATGGCAGGGTTCTTTGTTTCTTTTCCACCCTTTGACATTTCCCAGTTCTTTGGTCCTAGGCCAGAGAACAGGCTTACTCAGATAAGCCTAAATTCCAGCCCATGGCACACCACACTGTCCGTCACCGCTGTGAATATTTCAGTGGTTCTGCAGTGGTCTCAGTCCTTTCATTTAAAATGAGGTCACCTTTCATTAACCTTTGGGTATCACAAAAATGTGAAGCACCCTAAATGCTTTATTCTGAAATGTGAGCAAGAATACCTGTGATCTGAACTAGAGAAGTTTGAGTCACTGAACAAAAAAAAAAAAATTTAATAACTTCTGTGTACTAGAGAAATAGCAGTAAACAAGAGAAGCAAGGGTTCTGCTCTCGTGGAATTTACATTCTATGACTTTGTCATTAGTTAATATTTATCAACTGTATTCCATATGGAAAACATACGTGAGGTGTTGGGGATGGCCAATAAACGTCTATTTTCCAACTGAGTTCAGAAACAATTCAGAGATAGAAGAGAGACACACACTGAGATCAAACAAACAGCTTTGTCACTGTTAAAGCCAATTGGAGAACATGGCTTTAGATCGTCTTTTATTGCTGAATTGAAAAGACTGGCTTCCTGACTCACAGGTAGAGCTCGACAGCTGCAGGCCATTTCCCCCTGGAAACAGAGCCCTTACTACAGAGGGCTGACGAGAACGCCTAAATCCTGCGGACGGTTCACTCTGAAAAAGACAAGTCCAGAAGGAGCTGAAGCCAGCATGTTCGGTTTCTTCTTTTGAACTTAACAAATCAGAGTAGCTGAAGGGAGAGGCTAGTTAGGGGTATCATTCCAGCAGAAATCCTGTCCCATGGAAACATGAGGCCAAAGTGATTGTTTACACAAATTATAAATGAGAATCTGAAAACAAGTATAGTTGAGTCAAGAAAAAGTTATTTGTCCTTGGAACACTGAATGTTTGTTAAGAGTTACCAAAAACTCTCTAAGAGTTATGGACCCACAGGGTAACTAACACTGATTTTGAGAGTTTATGCCATGCAATGGTTTCAGTAAATGGTCTTAATACTAATGGAGACCTTTTTATTGTGAAAGCGAAAATTGCAGGCGAGGCAAAGATATAGAGATCAGGAGTGGCAAGCTTTCCATTCACATCTGAATTAAAATAAATGGCAAGTTAAAATACAGTCTATGTAACAGTGAAAAGTAATTATGGCAGTAATTGAAGAAAATATTTTTAACAAAGCATTACATGTAGAGACAAGTTGTTTGAATAAGCCTGTCATTGAAAAGGCAGTGTCATCTTCTCACAGGTTTGGACTTATTAAACTCTTTTCCAGTATAATCCAAAAAGAAACAAAGAGTTTTCAACTGTAACAACTAGAGTAACCAGCAGGAAGACCTCAAGTAACTTTGGATGACAACTCACAGTCCGAAGGCTGCTGCAAACACAAAGCTCAGTCCTATTCCACGGCTGTTGCTGGTTCCTAAGAGATCAGGTCACACTATTGAGTCCCCTAATTTATCTAAATCTGTTATTTTACTTCAAGTGCTAATTGTTTCTCACAACAAACAGAGACTTCTCTCAGACGCAATTATTGGTATTACAATAGGTAATCAACAGAAAAGCCTGAACACAGAGAGGGAAGAGTTGCCTTGGTTACAAACCTTTTGATGCTTTTGATATGACAGTTCTAGCCAGGTTTCAAAATTTCCTAAAACGCCCCAAGAAAAAAGGTGTGTTTTTCTTTTCTTCTTTGTGGCCCAGACAAGAAGTTTTACCCATTATGGTGGCCTAGCCTTATACAGATATTCGTACAAGGTCTCTTCAATAAATAACCCTACCAAATAGGGCTTTCATTTAGAACATTTGTATATACATGTTCATACCCTTCTAGAATAATGAGAAGGAATCATTATTTCATGCTAGAGGAGCATGTTATTATACTGCTCCACCCACAATCACACAATGCAGTCATTACTCTACATTATGCTCTCATCTCTCTTTTTTTTAAAAAAAAAAGCAAACAGAAAAACAAATCACCTTATAGCCCATTACTGTCCCAGTCCCAAAATTGTATTTTCCCTCTTGATTGCAGATCGAGTAGGGCTAGTAGGTAGCCAAAAGGTAGACCTATATCAAAGCTCTACTAGTAATTTTTGTTTTGTTGCTTCCCCATTTATTTGGGAAATTGAGTTTTTGAGAGTTAAGATGATTATTCAGATAATGATCTATTACTACAACTAGCCATGTAGAAAGCACATAGGATCCTTAACAGAACATCTTGTTTATCAAGCTGCAATAGTGGCCAGTATGATCTTTCCCTTTGCTCATTAATCTTGGTTACAGGACATATTTTTGTTTATTTCCAAAATATCAAGTGTACCCCAGATAATTTACATTTCCCCTACCTCAGTAAAGATATTCAGAAGTATAAATGGCAGCTGCCATTCATTAAGGACACCGTACCTGCCAAACCCTGCACTAGAACTTTTAACAAATACTCTACTATCTAAACATCATAACAATCCTATCCTGCAAAAATTATTAACACTATTTAGAGTTAGAAAATTAACAGTTATAATATGACTTGAAAGTATTTTTTTTAATCCAAGAACTGTTTTTACTAAGGAGGTAGCTACTGAGGTAATGCTATGAGTCAGAATACTGGATTAAAATCCTAGCTCTGCTCCTTAGGGCTGTGTGATTGGCGAGTTACTTAACCTCTCTCTGTCATGGTCATTTTATCAATAAAATGGAGAAAATAAGAGAAATAGGGTTCCAATGAGAACTAAGTGAGTTAATACACACAGAGCCCTGAAAACATAGCCAGGCACACGGTGATTATCCAATGTTAACTACTGAAATATTTTGAATATCGTAAAATTTCCCAAAGTGATTATGTTCTAATGTTTCAATTATATTACTATAATTATTTCCTATATCTACAATTAGTTTAATTGTTTTTATCAGCATCATTGAAGATGACAAAATATTAGTGTGGATATAAAGTATCTCTATGCTATGTTTAGCAGAGTTAGACAGACAATACAGATTTTAAACATAAATGTATATTATCATTTTACTTATGTACTTACTAATATTTGCAACTAGCTTAGACCCTTCTTTGTTAACATTACCTAGGGACATCAGATATCTCAGTCAAAAAATGACACTATGCAAAACTGTCACAAATGTGCCCTACTAGGGCTACCCCCTCCCAGTTATTTCATTATATTCCCCTCCATTTCCATTAAAATCTATTTCCCCAGGTTTTCTTCTATTCAAAACCAGTTTTCAAGTCTTTCCATTAAAAATAAATGCATTGGTTATTAAACTACCATCTTTCAAATTGAAATGCATCCCTCTTTCCTCTATGATGCTAGGGGCTATGACTTAGCAAAACTCTTTTTCCTTTGTCTGTTAGGCATGACTAATAGAAGTAGAGAGAGGGAATAATGGCTTGATTTCTACATGCCAGTTGTGTTCTGACTTGCCAGCAATTACCTAGTGGTAGCAGCAGTCCCTCCCAGTCTCCAGCTTGCGTCATCATTCCCAAATGCTTTAGAGGCACCAGCGGAAACTAGGTCTCCTCAAGGCTCTGAGTCCTAAACTCAGGGGACTAGTCTTCTGGCTTCTTGAGCTACTAGAAGCTGCTAGACAGCTCCCCCTGCTGAGAAGACAGAATTCCAACTGGGCAGGAACTCTTCCCTAAGCTTCTAGATTTAGATAACTCCAGTCTTTTCCCTTTGCTCCTGGGGCTCTGAGTGGTGGCTACTTCTGTAATTACTATTTCTGTTACTTAACTGTTCACCTTTTGCTCTTGCATTTTTCCAACAATTTGTTTAAGAAATTCTTTATTTTCAATTCCCTCTATCGAAATACTTAATGTTGTTTCCAATTTTCTGTCTGGATCCTAACTGATCCAAAAGTGTTATAATTAACTGTTTGAATGCTCTGTTCCTAGAAGTCTTGGGACCATGTCAAGGAAGAAAGAATATAGAAGAATTTTAGGCATCTTTCTGTAGATAGAAAAGACTTTTATAGGGGTAGAAAAAAGTTTTCCATGACCTCCCCCACCCCCAGACAATTATATTTTACCTCGGCAGCCAGTTCTGCTCACAGGCAGGAGGAATCGTCTCTTAATTGGGTGAGAATCAGCCTTTTTTTCTAGTCAAGCCTTCAATTGATTGGATGTGGCCCACTCAACTTAGGGAGGGCAATCTGCTTTAATCAGTCAACCAATTTTAGTGTTAACATCACCCAAAAACATCCTTAATGAAATACCCAGAAGAATGTTTGACAAAATATCTGGTACCCCATGACCCAGTCACATTGACACATAAAATTAACTATTATTCTTGCCAACAAACCAAGTGACCAGTTGAAATTTGGTCCATGATTAACTCAAATAGCTGTAATTGAGGAAGAAAACTTTGGGACAATTCAGTAATCCATCAGAGCTTTTTCCTTCCACCTTGCCCCTACCTTATGAACTCTTTCCTGGTTGAGAGTTTTACTGTTTTCAGCCAAGTCTTCTGTATCTTTCTTGGCTGCTGGAATGGTCCCTCAGTCCTTGGCCCTCTGCAAATCACATCAGTAGCAAAGCACTGAGAAAACATATGAGGAACCAAAAAAATATCATGGGAGGAGTGGACTTAAAAAACGATGCAAGGCCCCAAGGTAATACTAAATATATATATATATATACACACACACATATATACATATGTATATATACTATATATAATATATACTATATATAGTATATATACATATATACACATACACACACATACACATATTTAAATGAATAATGAATTTTAAATATGTGTAATCTTTCCTAAGAGCTTACTAATATAGTTTGGGTACTTCTGGAAAAATTTAAAGCAGGAATCAGCAATATGGATTTCCTCTTCACTAAGAGTTTTCCGATGACTCTTCTTTTTGTTATCTATATTATGTCAATAGCAGGTAAAATACATGGTCTAGTAGTACATGAAATGTTAAATTATTCAGAGACTAATTATATGGCTTGTTAATTACTGTATCCCTTTTCATATCTCACACTTCCCACATCTATTGGCATTTCCAGTAAGAGTGTGGCTTTGAAACATGAAATTCATAAAATGGGATCTTCTCAATCTGAAAGAGACTTAAAGGCTAACCGTGCCTACTCCTTAGCTTTGTGGGTTAGCCAATTGGCTTTAAAAGGGGAAAGTAAATTACCAAGGCAGGTGAATGAGTTACAGGAAGGGATCAAAATTATGCAATTTGTTATTTATAAACCTCAGGTGCTTCAAGAGAAAAATATGACAATATTAATGAAAGTAAGATTGGAAAATTATGTAAGGATTTGAGTTTTCTGTCTTATTCCTACTTCCTTGGGAAATTGGAAATTGACTTTATGAATTGCTTATGTTCCTAGAAGAGACAGCTAATGTTTCCTAATCCCGAGTCCTAGACCTAACTGATGTGCGTGTGTGTGTGGTTATGCTCCTCCACTCAAGCTCCGTCACTGACTAAGGCCAACATCCCCTAGTCTGTTTCCAACCAGAGTCCCTGCAACACCTACAGTAAGCCCGCAGGCCTGTAAAGCAGACCTCCCAGGAAGATGGGAAAAACCTGGGACGTAACTTGTCCATTCACCCGGACCATGCCCTTTACATTTCGGATGTGTTTACGGAGCAGAAAACGGGAGAAGGAACAGAGGAGACAGGATGGTGCACGCTGGAGGCGTGCGACTGCTTCTGAGCAGTGCTGGAAATAAATGCTGCAACAGGTGGGCTGAGTCTGGATGGCAAGCTTTTGAGACGCAAGTGTTAAGAATCATTATTCTGATTAAAATTGCCCCATAGCTGCCCATGTACTCTAAATAAAATACCAGACAAGTATTTTACCTCTGACAATATATCCAGCCTCGTTTCTTCCTGCAATCATCCAGCACTACCCTCCTACCTCAAAACCCTGAATCTTACACCTGAGTGATACTTCAACACTTTCCATTGCCTTTTTAAAAAAATTGTAAAGATTATATTTATTCATTTTTAGAGAGAGGGGGAGGGAGAGGAAGAGAGGGAGAGAAACATCGACGTGCGAGAGAAACATCAATCAGCTACCTCTCACACTCCCCCATCCGGGGACTGGCCCACAACCCAGGCATGTGCCCTGACTAGAAATCGAACCAGCGACCTTTCTTTTGGCTCACAGGCCAGCACTCAACCCACTGAGCCACACCGCCCAAGGGTCCATTGCCCTTTTATCTTCCCAGGCCTTTTCACATGCTGAGACCTTGGCCTGGTACATTCTTCAGCTCTTTACTTGCTAATGGGGCCTATCAGACTCACCTCCAATCTTCTCTCCTGCAGTAGCAGACTTTCCTCCCTCCAGTTTGTCCTAAGGGATCTGCAGTACCCAGAATTCACTGTGGTCCCCGATGAGCTTACCTCCTGAAGTTTACATTCCTTTGGTCTCCTCCCACAATGAATAAAGTTGACCAGCATAACCTATAGGAAATTGTCAAACATATGACTTTTGAGGCCAGGTCATAATAAAAATAGTAAAAGAACTATTTTCTTTTTACTAATAGAATTTTCTAATAGTAATAGAAAAATAGTAAATCCTACCTCATTCTTTCTCTTTTACCACTTAGTCAGGGAGAAGCCCGCTGCCATATCTTGAAATCATTCACTCGGCGCTACAGAGAGGTCCAAGTGCTGAAGCCTTGTGCTGACAGCCAGCACCCAGTCTCCAGCCATGTGAGTGAGCCTCTTAGAAGCAGGGCTCAGCCCCGTTAAGCCTTCAAATGACCGCAGTCCTGGCTGACACCTTCACTGTAACCTCATGAAAGATCCCAAGCCAGTAACACTCAGCTTAGCTACTACCAAATTCCTGACTCATAGAAGCTATATACGTATTTATTTTTGGTTTAAACCTCTGTGTTTTGGAGTAACCTGTTATGCAGCAATAGGTACAGGGTCTCTCTCCTCTAATTCTCCAAAGTGCCCTGTGTTTCCCTCCAGTAAAACCTACCTCCCATCTCTATTTGCTAGTCTGCCTCTTCCACTAGCCTGAGGTCATCTTGAAAGCAGAGACATAGCAATTCCTCTTCTGACTTCACTTAGAGAGCTTCAGTGGCCCAGAGAAGGACTACTCGTAATGACTGTACAGGTGGTACACCTGTGTGCTGAAGCCATGGAGATCAAGCCCTGGCTCACACAGAAAGTTGAATGTCCTGGAGAGGGTTGCTGCCACCAGAAGAGAGTGGCACTTTTTCCTTTGTACAAAGAAAGGCATTCTTACTAAATCTTGTCTAAGGGTCACCATTCTAATTCATCCAATATGTCAGTTGGGGTCCACTGAGGAGACATAAACCATACAGGGAAAGTTTAACATAAACAATAATTATCTGCAATAGGGGTTTGGGGTAGTAGGCGGTTAGCTACTAAAGGTGAAGAGACGTCTCAACAATACAAGGATGACTGATACAGAGATTGGCCACTACCTCTACAACAGAGGCAAAGTACCCAAGTAAGGAATAGATTGGAAAGACCCCTGTCCACCAGGGCTGAAAGACAGGCTTTGCTGGAAGGAGCCTGGCAGGGACATTTGCTGATGTGCAGGAAGAGCAGAACTTGCTGGAAAACCATCCTTCGGCAAACCGGTTCTTCTTCCTGGTCCCAGGGTGTGCTCTCTTTTGGCAGGAGAGGCACCTCCCCGTTGGTGTCTTCCTCCTGTGTCCCTCCAGCGCCCTCTATTGACAGGCATAACTTGGTGCCGGTTGGCACAGGAGGAACGTTCCAGTACCAGTAGCAGGGCAATGAAGAGGGGATCTGTGTCTGAGAGCTCATGATAGACTGATAACTAGCACATCCAACTAGTGATTTTTATAGTTTTTAGAAAGCAGTCATTTTTCTAAGTTGTCCAATGAAGGCACTCTACAACACTAGTTTTTATTTCTTTTTTTAAGAGATGTTATTTATGCCCTGGCTGGCATAGCTCAGTGGATTGAGCGCGGGCTGGGAACCAAAGTGTCCCAGGTTCAATTCCCAGCCAGGGTACATGCCTGGGTTGCAGGCCATAACCCCCAGCAACTGCACATTGACATTTCTCTCCCTCTCTCTCTCTCTCTCCCTCCCTCCCTTCCCTCTCTAAAAATAAATAAATAAAACCTTTAAAAAAAGAGAGAGAGATGTTATTTATTTATTCTTAAAGAGATTGGAGGGAGGGAGAAAGATAGGGAGAGAAACATCAATGTGTGAGAGAAACATCTACTGGTTGCCTCTTTCATGCCCCCAACTAGGCACCGGCCAGCAGCCCAGGCATGTGCCCTGACCAGGAAAGGAACCATCAGCATTTTGGTTCGTAGGCTGATGCTCAGTTCACCGAGCCACACCAGCCAGGGCATACAGCCCTAGTTTTTAAGAGAAAATATGGTTTAGGGTATATGGTATCCCAGGGCTGTTCCTAGTCTGGTTTGCTCTTAGCAACTGCTCCGCTCAGATGGCTGCTTCTCAGAGACAATGTACGCTAGTGTAATCTCTTAGCTACTTCTACTGGCCATGCCTTCAAACTGAACTTAGCAGCCTGCTGGCACTCCTTCACATCTCGGGCCTGACTGAGTTCATCTACATGGCAATCGATTCCCTACCCTGGTGTCTTCATTTCCCAAGACACACAGCCCACCCTCTCTGAGCACCGATGTCAGCAGAACACCTGGACACCTCACTCTTACAAACGTGGGCCTTGCAGTTGATGTTATATATCTAGTATGTGTGACAGATGAAAGATGAAGCCTTTCCCAATGCTGGATCTAATGAGGATACAGGACTTCTATCCTTTTAAAGCTGACTGGCTCCTAAAAGCATTTTGGTTTCAAAGTCTGTCAGAGAGGGGTAATGTTTTGTGGCATCAAATCACAATAGTATCTCCACTAACAGGATATAATAGTAATAGATACTAGCATAGAGTCACACAGCATGAAACTATGGCTTGTCATCTCTATTTGTATCATTTTTCTATAAAATGAAATAGCATCCATATAGATACCCGGCAGTCTCTGTTGATCCTGCTGCTCTGAAGAAATATGCTAATTGTATGCTGAAAGAAAATCGAATGTATTAAGGGCAGAATCAATGTCAGTTCAGTCACCGTTTACTGAGCATATGTTACTGAGTCTGGTGAAGTTACAAGGAAAGAAGATTACCTTCTTGCCCGGAAGTAACATACAATCTATATTTCCTGCCATAGCTTTCTGTGGGATTCTACCTACTACACTTCGTTACAGTATTTTCCCCCTTTTATAATATTTTGATATTAGATGACAGCAGAACGCTGCAGAGCTGCACCATATGACTACCTGAATTGTGTTGAGCCCCGCTGTAAACAACCATCTCCTTAATGCTGAAATGCACATCCTCATTTGCTAGAGAATCTTGGAAAAGGTAAACAGTTGGAAAGTAAATTTAAACCTGGTTCTATTAAAATGTCTTTGGTAAGCAAGTTTTACATGCTAGAAAAGTGTTGCACAAAAGAAACCTCCACACAGCAGCTTTGAGTGGTTCACTGTAGTTCTTGGAGACATAAAGGAAAAATAAGATTTGCAAGCAGCAGAAGGTAGTGGGCCTAATAACCATTACTTTTAAGAAAAGGAACTCAGAAAGCTACTGTAAATCAAACTTATTCAGCAAGGATGTCTTGCCCCAGAATTTAGAGAGTAAGCTTGATGGGTACTAGTGCAAAGAATGGAGGAATGATGCTGTTGACAAAGGAAAGGGGTCAGAGGTACAATGATGACAATACAAATGGTAATTATAATGCTAACTAGCACTCCCTGAACTTTTTCAGTGAGCCAGGCACTTTCTAAGACTCTAGGTAATGTATTAATCAGGGTTCTCTACAGAAAAAGAACCAATCTGTTTCTCTGGAGAACTCTGACATATACACAAACACACACACACACGGCATATGTATGTGTGTATATATATGTATGTATGAAGAGAGAAACTGAAAGAAAGACAGAGAGAGATTTATTATAGGAATTGACTCAAGTGATTATGGAGGCCGAAAAGTCCCATGCTCTGCTGTCTTCAAGCTGGAGACCAGGAAAACGAGTATAATCTAGTTCGAGTCCAAACACCTGAGAACTGAGAGTGCTGATGTCCAAGGACAGGAGAAGATGGGCATCGCAGCTCAAGCAGAGAGAGTGAATTTGCCTCTCCTCCACCGTTTTCTTCTGTTCAGGCCCTCAGTGGACTGGATGAGGCCAAACCACATTTGAGAGGTCTTTCTTCCTTACTCGGTCTACCCACTAAAATGCTAACCTCCTCTGGAAACACTCTATAGACACACCCGGAAATAATATTTCCCTTAGCCTAGTCAAGTTGACATAAAACTAACCATCATAGGTGGGTACTGTTATTATCAACCAGACAGGCTCCCCTTTTATCCACACTGCCCCACTGCATATTTCTCCACCTGAAAATAGAGACTCACACACTTTAACACATGTTAACATATTTATGGATGAGCATGAGATTTCCATTGGTATTAAACTATAAAATATAGAACCCTCAGCTGCTATAATCTTTACTTAATAAATGGGAACAAAAGGAAAACAAACATCTAAGAGACTGATTTGCCAAGCATCGTGGTAGGTGATTTGATAAACACATTCCCAATGTTGTTAAAGATCTTGTTAAAACTCATCCCCAATATTGTGGGTGGTAAGCAGTACTTGGTGTCTTTGCTTTTACCCTTTTGTCAGTCCTGCCTTCTGATGACAGTGTCAGTGCTGGGGGGATGAAATAGATGTCTTGGAAGCCCATGAATAAACACGTGTTATGATGTTTGCAACTCAGAGTGGTTTGGGTGAAGCAGAACAAAAGCCCCTCAAAGAAGAACCATAGTTTTCTTGGTATTTCTTTGATTTTATGTAACAGAAACTCACTCAAACATGTTTAAGAAAAAGTAAAGAAAGCTTTAGTAGAAGGCCATAGGGGTCTCCCGTGGAACTCAACTGCAAGAAGTGTGTCCAAGTCCCCTGCAGATAGAACAGGGAGGAAAATGTTGATAGAGTTTGCTCTTCCCTTCTCACCAATAATTCCTCTCTTTCCCACTGCTCTCCACAGTGATTCTTCTCTGTGTCAGACTACCGGCCTCTTCTCTTTGCTCAGGGGCCGCAGGGCCACCCAACCCCAATATACCTCCAGCAGCCTTGGGAAAAAGGAAATATTTAGTCTAATCTACCTTTTGGATGATCCACCCTGATACCAATTATCTAGGACCAGAGAGGGAAGGTCAGAGTCATAAAATATAAACGTGCAGCTGTGACACCCCCACCTAGGGCTGATGAGTGTGTATGAGGGAAAGGGGAGCTGGAGGTCTTGCAGGCAATTTAATGGTACCTAGCGTACATCAGTACTAGAAGGTTACTACTACACTGCTTCTCAGGGGGACTTGAACAAGATGCTTGACCTCTGCGAATCTGTTTCCTTACCTGTGAAATGGAGGTAGTAAGATTTTTGTAAGGATTAAGTGACTTAATTCACATGACATGCTTAGAATAGAATGTATTTTATCTGTTATTATTATTGTTTGTGGTTATTGTCTGGGGCCAACTCCTAACACTTATAAGTTCAATAACCTAGAGATTCAAAACCCACTCAGTACACTCTTTATTTTACTGAGATAATCACTCCTTTGTCACATGAAAACTTTAATATTCCATCGATTTGGGAGTAAAAATATTGAAAGATTCCAAACTAAGAGGAATGAGAGGTTTAACTCTTTTAGAAACATACCGTTTTAGGTGACTCACACTTCTACTCTCTTTAGGCATAAATTAAGTTTTATGGTTGATAAACAATGGAAATTTTGGGATTCCAAGGAGGAACATACAGAAAAATGAGTCCTGGGCAGTGGCCCTTAGGGCAGTTGGCCGAACTACTATAATGGAACTGTCCAGTCCGTTAGTTCCAGCAGCCATTTTCACTGGCTGTATCATTTAATGGGCTGGTATGCGAGCATCTTTGAACAGAGCAAAACAAAGTGACCCATTAAAACAGATCGCAGTGAAAGAAGCAGGGCCAGCTGGGGGCTGGTTTTCGATAAGCAGACCCATTTTGCATAGCAGAGGCTTTCTTTTCAAATCTTCATTGTTTGGGGTTATTTTGTGATTTCCCGTGTAGATAGAGTTTTGGCACCATTCTCTGTTCATTGAAACAATCTCCCCTCCATTTCAGGGCTTCTCTGTAACATCGTTGACAATTATTCTAATTCTAGTCAGCGTCTTAATTCTTATTCTTCCTCTGAAATCTAAAATTACACACTTCGTTTAAAGAATTTAGATAATTTCTTGTTGGGTTTTTTTTTTGGTGTCCCTCTCCCTCCCTCTCCCCCTTTATTAAGTTATCATTCACTTTTTCTGCCTTTCTGCATCTTCTGTCAAAAAAAAGCTATTTTTTTTAGTTCTTTCCCTCTGTACTGTCACTTCAGATTCACAGTTGCTAAGTGTTCCAAGGAGCCTACGAAAGGGACTTTCTCATGGTGTGATTTGCAAACTTTGAAATAACACCCACCAGCAGAAGCACCATATGCTATGAAGTTGCACAGTAAACTGACAGGAGCATCTCATTTGTCATCTGAAATGCAGAAAATGTCAGCAATTTTCATACGCAGCAATTGCCTAAATGCCTATCTGGTTAGCAAGGAGTAACATTTACTATGAATGCACATGAAAATATG
Organism: Phyllostomus discolor; assembly: GCF_004126475.2. NCBI lineage: Eukaryota > Metazoa > Chordata > Mammalia > Chiroptera > Phyllostomidae > Phyllostomus > Phyllostomus discolor. The sequence continues at coordinate 187,604,032 of NC_040904.2, forward strand.
AAATTTTACATTGTGATTCCAGAGGAGTAATAATAGCAATGCCAGTATTAAGGCCTATACAACTTGATGAGCATATGGATGGACATATTAAATTTATATACTCATTTTATATTCTATGTGTGTATCTCTAGAGGAATGATTTTATCTGTAAAGTTTATGGCATTTAGGCTATTAACATTCTATAACATCGGTAATTCAAATGTGCCTTTTTATGATAAAATATAATACCACAGAATATTTTTTAATCCATTAAAAGCAAATTTAACATAAAACCCAAGCTGTTCCCTCTGTGATTAAGCTAAGTTTTCATCCAGCTGCACTTAGCTGCAACAGAGCAAGAGAGAAATCTACTACTTGGCAGTCCTTCCTAATTAAAGGATGTTAATTAGTGCTAAATACTATACACTTTCTATGTTATAAAGGTTCATCTAAAGCAGTGTTATTACAATACTAAAGAAATTAATGATAATTTCAAATCTAGTAAATGTGGCCAAAGTACCCATTAGTTCATACTTTTAAGTGACTTCACAATGAAATTTTTGAACCGGTGTTGCAGAAAGACTAGAACGGCCTCACACATTCAGCACACCTTTTATGCATTAATCACAGCACCTGGGGGTGCCTCTCCTGCAGAAGCAGAGAATGTGTGGCAATGAAGAATGGAACACAATAAGACTCTAGGTGTTTCCTTCACTCTGAATTCACCTTGGCCAGCGTGGCCTCGCAGAAACAGAGGATGTAAGACTGAGCACTCCACTCTCTGCATGACCAGCAGGGACAGGGAAGCTAACACTTACTGAGTCTTGGAAGCTTTCTCATTTGACACAATAGTCCTGCAGGGTAAATATAAGTACCCCTGTTTGCATAGGAGGATTTGGACGCTTAGAAGTGAAAGCTGCTATGTATACCCAATTAATAGGTGGCAGAGCTCTACTTAAAGCCCATTCTTTCTGACCTCAGTTCATGGGTTCTTTCACTTGTTTTCTTTTACCATACATCAGGGAAATCTGAAAACATTTTGTCTTATGAGCAATTATTCTGCCTTCCCTTATCGCTTGGCCACCAGTCCGGCTACGTCTATTTGAATTTTGGCTCAAAAGTCACTTGTAAAGAGAAATCCAGACTTGGCTCTTTCACTGATGGAAAGTGTAACCTAGAAAAGTCTCTTCATGCCTTTGAGCCTCAATTTCCTCACCGACAAAATGCGTAATGACCCTAAGTCTCTCTTAAGGTTGTGATGATGATCAAATAAGGTAATGGACTGAGAAAGAAGGTATTTATAAAACTATAAAGCATGATACAAGACAAGGCACTTTGGTAAAGTTCTCCACAGGAGGGTGAGTAGAGAAAAAGAGCAATTTGGACTCTTTATAACCCATAGTGCATAATTATTTTTATATAATTAAAATCCACCAATAGTTATAGGCAGTTGCATAACTGAGTTATTGAATACTGAAAAATATGAGCTCTTGTATCAGACAGATAGACATGAGTTCAAATCCAGGCTTCTCCAATTTCTCTTTGTTTGAGCTTAATATATTCTTTAACCTCTCCCCTCATTGGTGTCTCATCTAAAAAACAAAAAATAAGGTACTACATCATAGCCAGGGCTGACTTTATAGAAATGCACCCTGAGTACTTACACAAGAACCCATGCTCAGAAGGGCTCCACACATGGTTTAAGTGCTCTGTGTTTTGTAAGTGAAGTCCAATGTGACAATGGAACTTGCACATGAGAAGAGGAAACGTGCACAGTATGTGTGTCTACCTGAATTCCTTTTTACTCCCCTGGTATATAACACTCTGGATGCCCCATGAGCACAGTATCATGTTCGGGGGGATTTAAAGCAAATGCAAAATAAGCATGTTAGGTCTATGAGTGAGTAAATGGAAGCACTGACAGCCTGCAATGCTATTCCTGTCTTTTGACCTAGAACTTCTTTGAAATAAAGAAGCCAAGTGCATCCACACAAACAGAAACAACTAAGGAAGCCTAGCATAGCCTTTTCCACATAAATGATACTTCCCTGTGTTAGCCAACCATTTATTCTGAAAATGATGACACTGAAGGGAACCCATAGAGTCTCTTCTTTTCAGTCCTTCCTCATTCATCAGAAACCAAAGGTAGAGAGTGTGGAAGTAAATGTGCGTATTTCAAGAAGTGAACTAAAAACACTCATTAGTTTTGCACAAAAGTCTGCTGTTCTAATAAAAATAAAATACATAGACATGTATGAAATACAGAATACAAGTTATTTAATTTTTGATACTGCATATGAGATGAATGTTCTTATATTTGCATTTAAAACTGCTTACAAATATAAAGATGAAAGTAAAATTTATGTTAGTAATTAATAAAATTTTTTAGTTAGAATGAGATGAGGTATCAAATCAGAAACACCATTCCCAAGCTAAAAGAGATAATGGAAGAAAGGGAAAAGCTTTATATTTCAGTACTTTTCTGAATAAAGGACTCTGTGTCTTCATATCCCCACAAATGATGTACCCACCCTCTGCTCTTAGCATTTGTGATTGTGAACTCATTTGGCAAAGTGTCTCATACTTACTCAACACACAGTAAAGGTTGGATACTACTGTGAATGTTCCTGAGGTTTTATGCTGTTAAAAGTGTAAAACAAAGTCCTGGCTGGCATAGCTCAGTGGATTGAGAGCAGGCTGCAAACCAAAGTGTCCCAGGTTCGATTCCCAGCCAGGGTACATGCCTGGGTTGCAGGCCATAACCCCCAGCAACCGCACATTGATGTTTCTCTCTCTCTCTCTCTATCTCCCTCCCTTCCCTTTCTAAACATAAATAAATACAATCTTTTAAAAAAAGTGTAAAACAGGTGCATTAGAAAGCAGAGGTTAAAAGTACACACACTGGAGCCAGACAGCCTATGTCTCGGTTAAAATCCACATTCTTTCACTGTATAGCTGTGTGATCTTGGGCAAGTCACTTTAACTCTTCTGGGCCTCAGAAAATGACAGTGCAGACATCACAGGGTTGTTACAGAGAATCAGTGAGTCAAAGTGCCTAGAATACTACCTATAGAACATGTACATGTTCATTACATTTTAGTTGTTGGAATACAGAAAAGGGAGAAGTTAATTCAATGTTGGAGAAATTAAGGAAGGCTTTATGAGGGAGATAACATTTGAGTTGTCCACTATGGACCTCACATTCATAAGTAAAAAGCGGAAATGAAAAGCCAGCCCCGTAGACAGCTTGAAAGGGCCTACACCACTTACCGACTCTGAGGGCCAGGCCACATTAATCAGAGGCTCGTCCAAACTTTCAAATAACTCTTGTAAAACTTTTTAGGCCAGCATGCTATTCTCTTTACATGTTGATTTATGGTCTTAGGAAGACCATTATCAGAAAAAATAAAATTCTTAAAAAACACAGAGTTGTCAGAAACAATCCAAACTTCCCTCACTGGAAGACTGCATAAGAGAACCTCTTAGCAGAATAAAATTGCTCCTAATGTGCAGACACACACAGGAATCAATCAGCCCTTTCCCGCAGCTCTTGTCTGTTCATTTTATATAGTTGCCCAGTTTGACAAGAAATCCAGAGAAGGGCTGAGGAGTGTTGTCAGCATAAAGATGGGAGAGAAGTGATGTACTAGGCTAATAAAAGGACTCACAAAGGTCCCTGAAGTCATAAATCCTTCCTGTGGCTTTTAAAATCTGTTCCTTTGTAGGGCTGCAATGATGGCGCATTGACAGAGTGCCCTTTCTGTCCTCTCCCCTGCATGTCGGGAACCCTGAGCTAAGTGTGTGGAGAGAAGACAAAATGCAATATAACCCCCTGCTTTGCTAGTCTTCTCTCCCTCCGTGAGGGTCTGTTGCAGCCTTGCTGATGGACCCGGTGCCGCCGGGCCTCCCCGATTTTCTCCCGCCTAAGCAGCCCTGCCCTCCCCATTAATTCTTAGGCCTGCCTCCTTCCCACACGCACTGGGAGAACTACGTCACTCTCTTAGGCATCAGTCCAAATCCTGGCACTAATCCTGAGTGCTTTTTATTAAGTAGGCAGGTTTCTTTGGTTTCAAGCTAGGTTCTTCAGGTGCATCTGGCATGAGAAATATTGCAAATCCCACACTGGATTTTGACTTACCACAACACACGGACACGACCCAGAAATTCCACAAATGGGTCATCTTTGGGGATGAGCGATGATCGCCATGTTGGAGGACATGGAGACGTGACTTCCCATTGACTGGACAACAGAAGGCTCCTGACCCTCTTCCCGGTCCTTGAAATACACATTCCGCCCTCCACTTTTGTAGCCACAGCCTTTCAAGGCCGCAGCCTTGAGGGAGTAGTGTGTTGATGTGGATGATGTATGTGACTGAAGCCAAGATTCTGGCTTCAGTGTGCAGAGATTGACTTGTTTTATAAGCACCCAAAACTTACTCTTTTGTAAGTTCCCTTGCTTATTAAAGCTGCCACCTACCAATCAGGTGTGGTCTGCCTCCTTTTTCTGTCTCTCCCTCCCCTCTGTGGCTGGGGTATCAGATGCCCCCGGGAGAGTTTCAAACCAACGTGCAGACACACTCCGCTGCCATGTTTCTATGTTTGGGATGGCCTGCTTCCCCCCACTTGTAAAATACCACTGATATCTATATGAATTCAGGTACAATGCAATTAAAAAATAAATTAATAAAGGCGAGTATAAAAATGTACTATCCAAAAGAAAATACTAACATCTTTTTGTTGGTGTTTTTATTTACCTATATATTGGGTTGGCCACAAGTTTATTTGGTCTTTTTTTTTTCCATAAGATGCCTCTAGTAGTGCTTAGTTGTCTTTAACTTCATTTCAAACAATTTTGTTATATTGTATGATGACAGCTGTCATATCAGCATACATTTATAAAAAACATCAAAAATGGTGGGGTTTTGTGTAGCCATTTTGATGTCAAAGGTGGAAGAAAACATACATTTTCAGTATATTATGTTGTATTATTTCAAGAAGGTAAAAATGCAAATGAAATGCAAAAATGAAAAAGAGTTGTGCAGTGTATGCAGAAGGTGTTGTGACTGACCAAATGTGTCCAAAGTAGTTTGCAAAGTTCTGTGCTGCAGATTTCTCACTGGACGATGCTGCACAGTTGAGTAGACCAGTTGAGGTTGGCAGCAATCAAATCAAGACATTAATTGAGAACAATCAATGTTATACCACACAGGAGATAGCTGACATACTCAAAAATATCAAAATCAACAGTTATTCATGAAAATGAAAAAATTTATCTTCTATTTTACAGAAAAAAAAACAAACAGAGTTTTTGGCCAACCCAGTATCACTTTTCCTTACACCGTGTAAATATCTCAAAGTTGCTGGAAATGTGTAAATATCTCAAAGTTGCTGGAAATATATAGGAACCTAAGTGCCCTTCCCAGAATAAGGACATTTAAAACAAAGCAAAAAAGAAAAATCTACCCTTCTAAAATAAATCTAAATTAGTTTTTCCTTCAACCATCTACGGCAAGTAGTGTATTTATTTCAACTCTACTGCTAGTGTCCCAAATGTGTGTGAGTGTATGATCCACTCCCTCATATTCCTGTGGGGACAGGTTTCAGAGGGACAGACCACGTGGAGCAGCTTCACGGCCGACCCAATTGTAGTGGGAGCGAGAAGTGAACCTGCTGGATGTGAAAGCATCATCCCCTGGTCTATGGTGAGTAATCTGATGCACCATTCAGTGCTTTAGGAGAAATCTAGTCTCACTACTTCATAGCCACGTTTTCATCCTTCATTTTCCTTGAGCCTACATGTCATTCACTGCATGTCAGTCATGGTTGAATGACTTGACTCCAGGCTGTTTTAACAAACTAATTTTGCTCTTAGAGGATGAGGATCACTGCCACCAAGTCTTAGTCACTGCTCATGGGGATGATGGGTGGGCGCATCTGGTGTGCAGTCCTGTCTCTAGGGGCTGGATGGGATCATGGTCCCTAAGGTCAAGAGAGATGGGCCAAGAGAGTTTCTGCCTAAGCGGCCTGTAGCACCTTAGGCAAGAGGAGAATCAGGATCATGGTCAAGAAGAGAAGTGAAATTTCTAAATTGGCTCCTAAAATTGTGGAGCTAATGGTCATGTCTGAATTATATAAGACAAGTTGCAAATGGGAGATTATGTCATGAACTCAAAAACTAGAAGGATCAAAATAGAGTGAGGATCTAAAGGAAGAAGAGGCCCAGGATAAGAAGCCTAAGACTTAAGGCAATAAATGTTTGAAGCACACCTTTTTTTTTTTTTTACGGAGCCACAGAATCCTGAAGACATTTAAAAGAATGTTCCTTAGACTCTGGAGGCAGTTCCAAAATAGCAATTCCGAAAATGTTTTTATCGGTGACAAAGTGACATTGAAGTGTATAAACAGCCTACTCTAAGGGCAAAAACCACCCATTTGGGTGTGTGAATTCTGGCATATTTGTTAAACATCAGACACATTACTTTAGAGTGACTCTTTAAATATGCAATATAATCAGATACAGGAAAACCAGGCTGGAGCCCTGGTGTGTTTTATTTCTGTATTGCTAGAGGTCCTATACTTTTCTTTGTTGTCTTTCTCAAAACACACAGTCTTCTCACTTGAAAATACTTGTGTGTCTGAGAGCATAGGAGGTTTTTGTGCATTGTTCTTTGAAACTTTTTTTCTACATTACTGTATGCTCACACATCTTTTTCTGTGGGGCAGAATGACTCTGTTTTTCTTTATAACCATCAGTTCACAAATCCGCAGGGACCCTAGTTCTGAAAGACTGGGCGGGAAACTATATTAACTTTATATCAGTACATGAAAGAACTCGACTTTATTTGAAAGCTTTATCAGTCTGACCCCACATGGAGAAGTACCTTGGTATGCTAGGTTGCAGTAGGTCTGTCTGGTGACATATCTGATGCCTGTGATCAACGCACAGTCTGGATTTCACCAATTCGCTTTGAGATTTGGGCTAAGTCACCTCACCTTCTGGAATTTGTTTCTTCTCCTGGTGTTTCCCACTCACTTTACACAGATTTTATAAATATTAACATCAAAAGGCATTAAGCACTCCTGAAGAAAGGAACATCTCCAAATACAACACTCCACTTCATGATTATCATACAAAAAATCAAGAGGATTTTACCAAGAGCACAGTTACTTTGTACTAAATCTGGCTAAATAATGAAAAAATGCATGGAAGAGACAGAGACTAACATATGTCCTAAAGATGTATGTACAACCATACTTTACTCGGGGGTGAGAATAAAAGTAAACCCATAAGAAAACTTTGTAGAAGGTATTTTACACTGTTGATGTACTTGATCTTAAGCTATTGTCTTTCCCATTTGATCAATGACATAGAATTTGGTGCAGGGGACAGAAAGATAACAAAATGTTCAGCATCACTGGTCACCAGATGAAACACGAGTTAAACCACAATGAGGTAACTATACACCCAGCTGAATGGATAAAAGTAAAAAGACTGGCATTACCAAAGGTTGGTAAGGATGTTAGACAACCAGAAAAAATAAATTACTTGTGGGAGTGTTAACTGGCACTTCCTTATAAAGTTGACTATAACCCACATAATGACCCCACAATTGCCTTTCTAGGTATTTTTTCAGTGAAAATGAAAACACATATCCACAAAAAGTCAACAAGAATGTGTACAAGAGTGTCCACAGCAAATGTGGACTCATAATAGCCCTGAACTGGTAGTAACCCAAATATCCATCAGTGCCCATCCACAGATGAATAAATAAAATACATGTGGTCATACAATTGAATACTTTCCAGTAATAAAAAGGAGAAAACCAACACAGCAACAGGATGTATAAAGCTCACAGTCACTGTCTTGTGTGAAGGAAACCAGACAACAGAATGAGTCAGGTCCACCTTAACTATTCTGCTATCACATCGCAAAGACTGTTGCCCATTTCTAGTCGTGATACATATCTACACACACACACAATTTGTGGCACGTTAGAATGTAAATTATTACATTAAGATTAAATCAATTAAAATAATTTTAAATTTTTTAGTGCTTTCTGTATGCCAAGCACTACGGTAGGTGTTCTACATGCATTGTATCACTTAATGGGAAAGGTACTCTTATTATACCCATTTTAGAGACAAGAAAACAGAGGCCTAGAGAGGGTGATTGCAATCACACTACTAAATGCAGAACTGGGAGTCAGACTCACATCCATCGGAGTCCAAAGCCTGTGGGGAGAACCAATGCCTCTACCCGGCCCTCACTGCTCAGTGCGAGCCTTGTTTTTACAGAAATACAGAATTTCATCTATCAGCCCTTATTAACCGACGTGATTTATCACATTGTGATAGAGAAGAAATGAGTCGTGGAGGGCTTATTTACTGAAAAATATCTACATTTATCAGGACCTTGTAGTGAGAAGGAAGAGAAAGCCCTATCTAATGTGGAAACAAAAAAATACAGGTTGCTTGCAAGAAGAGTCCCCTATATTGGTGGCATAAAAGAATTTACTGTGGTATTGAAATATATGAACTGGTTCAGTTCTCAACCTACTGCCTCCCCGAGAAGCTCATAGCTGAGTCCACACACCTTCATTCTCACACCAGCCAGCTGAGTCCAAGGGCCTTTGCTCTCACACAAGGTACTTTGTGTGAGAGCAGGCTCTTGCTTTCAGGCTCAGGCTTCAGCTCCTCCAGGAATTGAGGCAAAAGAAGTAATTAAGTACTTAAATACTTAACAACACACACACATACACATGAATACATGCATCCACATGTATGTGCACACATATGTACGTAAGTACACACATACACGTATACGTAAAGGGGCTTAATATCAGTCATTCTCCCATGTATTCTGATGCTGACCAATGGGACATCCCGTGTCCCTCTGATGACTCCACGTTCTGGAGTCTGGTGGCCCAGGGGAAGCCAATGGCATCCCCTATACTGTCTTGGGTGAAGCTCTCCTTGCCCACGTGTGCTTCAGGGCTTGAGGAATGGATTGCCACTTTGATTTCCCTTCCCCCTTCTGCTCTTCCTGCTCCTGCTTCTTTGGGGACTAAAGCCTTGACTCTTGGCCTCATAAAGTGAAGACTCCCCGGGTCAGCCATGTTTCCTGCCTACCTGGCCGTGAAACCTCACCAGCCAGACTCCCTCCCATGAGTCTCTCTGTTTTTGAGAGCAGCAGTGTTCTGGTAATGTTTAAAAATGGATTCTCCCAGGAAAATTCCCTGATTTACACCACTGTGTGATATAAATACTGCTACAATGAATAAATTCAAGCTACCAACACATCATTTATCATGAAGTTGAGAAGAGATGAGTGGCTGCAATCATATAGTATTTGTACTGTATACTATACAGATGCAACAGAAGGCAGGACCTCAGAAGCATCAGTGAGTAAAATGTCATAAATAAATTGGAAAGTCTTAAGTTTTGAGTGTTTATTCTCTTTCCAAACTTTCCAAGTTATACTTCCTGTATTATCATGACTCTCTTTATTGAAGGAAACTAACAATTATTGAACACATTCCATATATTATTCACTTAAGAACCAATTTTATTTAATTCTCATTATAACTCAGTTGATGCAATTTCTGTTATCCCCATTCCTAGATGAGAAAACTGAACTTTTTAAACCAACAAAGGTAGGATTTAAAGCCAGATCTGTCTGACTGCCAAGTCCACATTTTTTTCTTCACACAGACTTCCTCTTAGCTCTCTACACAGCTTTACTTGATTTTCTGCATGTTGAGATGTGCCTACCATTTTTATATTAGCTTACCCTTTAGATTATATCAGCAAATTGAAAGTATAAAAGAGTAGTATTCCCATACCACCTAGAGTAATAGAAGTTTAATAAATTTGGTTGACAGATTTTATAAAATCTGTTTTACTTATTGCATTAGTTATGAAAATAATACATTTAAAAACAAAAAACAATCTCAAAGAAGAAAATAAATCATACATGATCCCACTACCCTGGGGTATCCAATTATTGCCATTTTGTTATTTCCATGTTTTTCTTTCTATGTGTAACCTTTGGAAATATAATTGGCATTATATTATACATACACTTTCATATTATTTTTTTTACTTTGATTTTTATACTTCATATTATTTTCCCACAGCCTTTAATATCTTTCTATGGTATTCTCTTGTGTTCATTTAACCATTTTTCTATTACTATTCCTTATGATTTATTATTATAAATAAGGTTTGGTGGACATTCTTATATATTTGTGCACATCCTATTTCTTAAGGTAAATTCTCATATGTGAAATTATACCTTTTTGCGTCTTTGTGTGTTATCAAGTTGACTTCTTCCAAATTTTGCCAAATTACCCTTCTACTAGAAGTAGATGGACTGCCTAATTACCCACACACTTGGCAACACTTGGCAACGCTTGGCAACGCTTGGCATCATTATGTCTGTTGTTCATCATTGCCAGGCTGATAAATAGGAATCGATGTCTTCTCTTTGCTCTTTCTTGAGTGTCATTGAGTTTGAACAACTTCATAAATTTAGCACCTATGTTATACAAATACCTGTTCCCACTTACGGCTCACTTTTCCACTACAGCGTTTTATTGATTGATAAGCATTTTCTATACTAAGGCATTGATTTTTTTCCTTGTTGTGTTGCAAATGTTTTCTCTAGATTCTTTTACTTCAAAAACTTCATTTTAAAATAGTTATAGATTCACAAGTTGCAAAATATAGTCCAGAGTACACCCTTCATCGAGGTTCCTGCATTGGGACATCTTACCTGACCTGTAGCACATTGTCAAAACCAAGACATCGCCATTGGTACAAATTGGCTATGGACTGCAGACCTATATGAATTTATTTATTTATTTTTTAAATCTACTAATGGAGATTTTAGACAAATTTTAAAGCATTCGTTTTATTTTAATTTTTCACTTCTGGTTTCTCATTTCACATGCAAGAAGCTTGGAAGCGGTCACACCATCTTAACAAGTAAAAAGCTGAAGAGACTGCAAAATCAACAACTCTTCTTGGATCCAGAAGAAAGGGGAGGACCCATAAGAGAGAATGCTGCTCCCAAGATTGGAGAGATGGGCAAATGGAGTTGTGGCTTATGAGAGCAAAGACTCACAGTCAGAAATCACTGTGGGAACCAGTGCCGGGGTAGGAAACTCTGAACTGCAATCCATGAATTGCTGGAGTTTCAATGCAGGCAAGTCTGAGAGTTACAAAGTCTAACATTTTCTATTGACAAAACCCCTAGTCATCCTCAAACATTACCTACTGTATGAAGCTTAACTTCCTGATATAGCCTCCCTCTGCTTACATAACATTTTCATACATGTAAATAAATTCAACAAGGGGTATTACGACTATTACATGCAAGGTATAACAGACACAAATATTCTGCCTTCAGAAACTTGGGGCAGCTGTATCTATGACAGCATCTCTGATATGGCTCTCAGACTTTTATCCTCCATGTTTATTCCATCAGCAAATCAGGACGCACTAAGCACACAGGCACCCTTTTCCATGAAACAGTTCACCCATGTCATTGCACCATCTGAAATCTCTCTAGTTCATTTGATGCCCACAAATCCATACTCAACTTTCATGATGTCCCTGAAATGTTTCCAAACTATTCTCAATATCTAACCAGACCAGCATCACCAGTAATTATCCCCTACACCTAACAATTCGTATTTTATCCTTCCCATTCCCCTAGTAATGTTATACTTGGGTAGATGCCTTTGTGCATTTGTGTGTTTTGTATTTATAGCTGTAATGGTAGAAACCTACAGTAACACAGCTAAGTATACAAGGATGTGGAAATAACATGGGCCAAATCCCAGATCCTAAGACCCAGCAGTAAATATAATAAAAGCCTAATATAACATATTTAACCTACAAGGAGGGCACTGTTTCTGCCCCTGAACAGCTCACTAATTACAGAGGTTCCACTGCATTGCTGTTTCCCCATATCCATGGCAGCCTGCACACTGTTCGAGAGCATGGCCATTGGTAGGACGGTTGAATGACCATTGGGGATCCACTTTCACCCCCCTGAAATTCTGAGTTTCCTTTTCTTGGAATTATGGCACAAAGGCTGCATTTTACCAAAGTGGCTGGCTCAAAATCTGTCACAGTTGTTAAAAGTATGGATGCTGGAGCCAAGAGTAACTAACTAGCCTCAAATCTCAGCTATAAGTGTGACCTAAATCACTTCATGTGTCTCTGCCTCCATGAACTCATCTGTAAAATGACAGCAATCATACCAACCTTATAGGTATGTTGTAAGGATTAAATAGTTATTACTTATAAAGTACTTAGAACAGCACCTACCACATACTAAGTATACAGTAAATTCTGAATTACTAGGCAGTACCAGAAAATGTGTTCAAAAAATTCTACAATTCTATAAATTCCCAGTTACTTAAAATATACATTTAACAAGAAACACTAGAGACTAATCTTGAATCTGAAATTTATAGACTTATCTAAATCCTTTTACTTTATTCCATCAAATTGAAAAGATTTTTAAATTAGAAAAGCAGTTAGTCTTTTTTTGAAAACTAATTTTCAGCATATATACCAGTCATATAGATGTTGCATCGACCAATGAATCCTATTATAAGTCCATGCTTGCATAATTTTATTATATTAGAGTATTTATATCCATTTTTTAGAGCTCAAATCAGGCATTTACAGAACTATAATATCTCCTCTTTGCAAAAACTTGCCGTAGGTGTGTCAAATGTTCTAATCACTCCACCAGGTACAGACACTGACAGCAGTTAAAAGATATAATCAAACAACATATTAAATAGTTCCAAAAGCTTGGAAAGTGAAGCTCACTTTCAACCATGGAATGGCTTAAGCAGTGGGTAAATTTGGCACGTTTGCTCTTAGGTCATTTAAAAAACATTAAAACATATTTCAAAGATTTCAAACATGCAATTATTTTTGCTGCCACTCAAAACATAAAATAAACATTGCCTTAAAAAAGATATGTGCTTTATCCAGCAAAACAAACAACTTAATGAATAAAAATTGTTTTCCCAAACCATTTTTTTCATGCATTTGCCACTCATCTGGCAAGTTTTAACTCTTAAATTATAGAAACTATTTGTAAAATGTATCATTGTCCTCTCCTAAATGAAATGCATTAAACTCAAGTTGTGGTTATTTTATGAAAAACTCCTCTGAAAACACATAGCGTGCATTTATTTAGGAACTCCATTCACTAGCAAAGCTGTATTTTGTCCACCTGGATGGCACTGATTTTTTGTGCTCATCCTGTGGATCAGTCTTATTTTATAATCATACCTTCCCTGTACTTATCTAGGCTAATAAGTATGTTCTAAATCAATTTAACAAATGAATCTGCAGCACCAACCCTCATTAAGGTATTTTCCCAGATATTGTAAGAGGTTATAAGTGGTTACGAGGCTGGGCAGAAAGGCCACACAGACAGGCAGACTGAATGCCAGACTGTGTGCTTTGCTCCTGTCATTTTACAAGTTCCAGACGTAGTGTCATCACAATAAAGGGAGAATACACAGGCCAACCAACCAGTCTCAGACCGTCCCTGTTTGCCACCTGCTCCCGATTTCTTATTCTGTGATCTCGTAGTTTTTAAAATCTGTTTGCCTAACCTGCCCCACCTGTTCATTGAGAGATTCACTTAGAGCCTCTTTGCTGGCGCAGATTTCTCTCTGCTCCTAAGTGCCAGGCTCTCAAAGCTCCATGTAAGAAATCAGTGTGCCAGTCCTGGCACTGCCTGGTGGAGACAACTTCCCCACCCCTTCCCCAACCTTTCCCCCCAAACCCTGACAGGCAAAAGTAGAATCAGAGAAAGATACAAAGCAATACTTTTATTATAAGAATAATTTCAAGAATTATAGAAACCAGTCTTGACTATGAAGTCAGAAGATGGGGAGACATGGCTTCTGATTTTGAATCTTCTGTTCTGATGATGGATGGGCTTCAAGGATGACCAGCAGGAGGAACTGGAGCAGGAAGCATGTTTATACTCATAAAAATATTGGTTTTTTAAAGATTATATTTATTTTTAGAGAGAGGGGAAGAGAAGAGAGAGAGGGAGAGAAATATCAGTGTGTGGTTGCCTCTCACACACCCCCTATTGGAGACCTGGCCCATAACCCAGGCATGTGCCCTGACTGGGAATCAAACCAGCAACCCTTTGATCCGCAGGACTGTGCTCAATCCACTGAGCTACACCAGACAGGGCAAAAGACTAGGTTTCTATTACCAAAATACTATATTTTACATGGATGATTTTCTACCTTTTTTTGGTAGTGTGATCATGGTAGTAGAAGGTATAATGGGAACCTTTTGAACAGCTTCTGTATACCACACACTTTCTAAGTTCAGTGTTACCTCTTTGTTATTCCCTCCACAGTCCAATTCGGAAGACGTTGTACCTGGGGGTTAGATATGAATCACACCATAAGCTTCGGACACTGCTGCTCCAATCCCCATTTCTCAGCACTTTCTGTTTTAAAGTTGCTGTTGTTTCTACTACTGATTTCAAAGTGAAGCCAAATTTACATTCATCCCAAACACAACTAACAGTTCTATGAAAATGTAACATTTATACCAATTCTAAATCCTTTGCATCAGAAAAAGTCAGCAGATCAAAGTAGGTGTCACACCCTAGGCTGGTGGATCCATAACTTCTACGGATCAATAGGAACAGGTACCTAGACCAGCAGCAGGTGTCCCCTGGACCCAGTTTGACATCAAAGAGAAGCAGAGGAGTTAGGGTTAAAGGGGAAAAAAATCATACAGGGACCCCATGTTTGCAGGAAGCAGCTTGTTGTTGAGGCAGAGCCAGAGAACAGAACTGTAGCGTGAGTAAAGCCATTGTTGTGTGACAAGAGGTAATTAAAGCCAAAATAATTCACTCACACAATCTGTGTTATAAGGAACAATGTGTCTGTCTGTGAACAGTAAGAATTCCTGTTGGCCCAGGACACAGGCTTGACATCTCTTCCACGCAAACTTCCTGCAGTAGCTGATCAGGAAAAAACCACAGTATCTATGCAAAGCTACTACAAGAAAGTAAGAGAGGAAATGCACAGAGATAAAATGGAAGACAAAGAATACTACTTACCAGAAAAAAAAAATCTCCATAAAGCAGATAAAAATTAGGCCCACATGTATTTGCCATACTTAAAAAAAATCTAAACAAAGCTACCTTATCTATAAAGCAAGAGCTCATATCAAATATACAAGGACTTGGGAAACATACTGCAACACAATAGGAAGGGAAAGACGATTTGACAGAGCCCGGGAAACATACGCTTCACTGGCAGCAACCACATTCTGCTAAAAAGCTAAAAACATGGAAAGAAACAAAAATGTTAGGAATCCAAAAGGAGTGCAATTCTTTTAGGTAGAAAAAAAATTCAAAAGAATTAGAAAAAATACTAGCTAGACAGAACAGATAAAAAAGACCTTACTATACTGCAATAAACTGAATAAACTTCATTATCCTGAAGAAGAGGTGGAAAATAATAAAATAGGGGAAAAGTTAAAGATGTACTTCAATATCACTTCCCAGAAATATGTCATAATTCTATAAATTGAGAGGGCACACCAGACTCCAGGAAAAAATTATACAAAAATTTTTTGTATAAATCATGTTTTAGTAAAGTTACTGGAATTGAAAGGAAAAAATAACTGTTGTGAGTCGTGGCAAAACTTTTAAGTCCAAATGTTACTTCCCACAGCAACACTCAATGTCAGAAGACATTGGAACAACAGAACAGTCCTCAGGAAGTAAAGTGTTTGATCCAAGGATTGTATACAAATAGTCATTAAAGTGTGATGAAAATGAACATTTTTTTGAGCTTGTGAAAACTCAGGAAATATACCTCAAACTCTTCTTGAAGAAACTACTGTAGGTCAAGTTTTGAAAAGCAAAGAGATAAATGGAGTACTGATACTAAGTATTGACTTCATTTAACTGTAGGACTAAAACTAGAATGACTGCGGAGATTATGGTCACAGGACAAAATTACACATTACAAACTCTAATGACATAGAAATAATAATAGCAAAGGCTTGAAGCAGAGGAAGACAGATGGTGGGTAGTCATGTCGATATGCTGATTTTCTTATCTGATAGAGCTGAGGGTAGGAAGATTATTGAAGCTGATAAATCATGTAATAGAGCTATAAGTATATTTCTAAGTCTAAAGAATATGCTATGAAAAATTAGGTAATATCAAGAATAAGGTGAGTTTGGGAGGAATTGGAAAAAAACTAATTTTATCGTTATTCCTGGTAGGAAGTCAATAGATAGCTGTCTAGAGATACAGAAATTTAAGTACTTTGGGAAAGATGTACTCTCATATATTGCTGGCAAGAGTAAATGCAAGAGCTTCAGGGATTTCTCTAGACCCAATGAACAGAACCAAGAGACGAGGGGGGACTACATATAGAATTCAGCTGTAGAGACTGACTGGCAGTGGAAATATAGCCAAGGGGCAGTAAGTCCTTTCCTACCACAAAGTATGAACAATCGCTCCAGTACCACCTTCTTATAGTGGAGTTGACAACTATCGGTACCATGTGCCACTTTTGAATACTATGTGCCATTTCCCCCGCCAGAAGGCCAAATGTGCATTCCCAGCTTCCTTTACAGCTAGAGCACAGGCATGTGACTGAGGCTCCGACAAAGCAGACAAGCCACACAGGTGTTTGCTACCCAGGACAGCAATGGATCCATCTTTGGCCATTGTGTTAAATGAGGGCTCTGCTTGCAAGGGTGGCAAAGGCACCAATTGGGTATTAAGTGCCCAAAGGTGGTAGCCTTGGGTCTTCCCTGGAGCAGTTAGTTCTAAAGAGAGGTTTCAGGTGTTATTCATAGCCGGCTGCCTCTATGCCCAGTGATTTGGCCTTCCTATTCTATAAGTACTCAATATACTCTAAAAATAAATTTATTTCCTGCTTAAACTAGGTAGAGGGGAGTTCTGTTTTCCGCAACTATGAACCATGCCTGACCATGTATAATCTGGTAGAACACACACTTAAAAAGATAAAAAATTTTAAAACATCTTTTTGTGTTAAAAAGAACAAGGACCTAATGTTTTCATTAACCCCAGTCTGGAGATCATTTACACGGTACCTTCAAATTAAGAAGCCAAGTGTCTGTGAAATGTCCCTTCCTAGAACCTTTTATCTAGTTCAAATATGTTAAAGATGGGCTGTGTTAAAAATAGGTCTTGGTTTTAAGTGCAATTACACTGGAATCACCAAAAGCTGAGGCACTCTAAATAGGTAAAAATCACATCGAGCTGAACCTTACTATGTCGGCTTGCTGAAATCCCTTGGAAGATTTTGGGGATAATGAGTCTAACCTCATCTGAAATGTTTATTCCAGGCTCCAAAGCTTGCTTTAAGTCTGAAGTATAATCGAGTTCACTGCCTACTGTGAAAGGATTAAGGGATAATGTCATTTCCATTGTCCTGTCTCTTGTTCTTGGCTATGAAAAGCAACAAATGTACACTGTTATCCTGGAGTTTCATGACTTAGAGCTGCCACAGCTGGTGGGTTTTACTACTGAAAGATGCATCTACTTTGGAATCGAGGTGATGAGCGCAGGCATTCTGGTTGAGGGGTTCTTCAAGTGTGGTTCCCAGGCCATAGTGTCACCATCAACTGGGAACTTCTGGGAAATGCCAATTCTGGGGTCCCATAGCCCATTTACAGAACTGGAAACTCTAGGGGTGGGGCTGGAATTCTCTCCTTTATAAACTGCCCCAGTATTTCTGTTGTATACCAGTTTAGAGAAGTAGTTAGGATACTGTTTTCTTTGGCAGTACAACTGAGCACTCCCATCAAAGGAGAATCTGCTTCTGAAAGGGAATAGCAAATGTACCACCTTAATAACACATTTTAGAGCATTAAAGGAATGCTTCCCTAGCACTAACCTAACTTCACATGTACCATAAACTCATTTCTTCTTCTACATAGGAAACGCAGAACTCTTCCTTATTAACACCTCAGGCAGAGGTACCCATTCCTGGGACCGTTTGACATCAAGTACCCTTCGATCTTCTCCAGGGTCCCTTTACCTTTACTTACAATGATTTTCTGAAACTTTTCATCATCCTTGTCAAGCTCCGGAATCAAATATAACCTCATTTTACTACTCAAATAATTAAAACTCATTTCCTGTCATTGAATCACAGAAAATGCCACAAAACCTAGGCTTCTTCTATTCTACCTACATTTTACAGTACAAGATGTATCAATACTACTAAAAATTAAAACAAACTTTGTCCTTTCTATATATTCTGGTTCCTCCCCCACACCTCTGTTCTTTCTAAGTTTTAGTTCATCATAAGGTCACTAAGTAGTTCACATATATTGCATTCAACATTCTGATCCTCATTTGTCCTATTAAATAAGAACCGACCAGATGGCTATTCCTCTGACTCTCTCTCCCGAGCAGGTTTTAGTTAATTAAAAATGATTATTTTTACTACATATTTTATGTATCAGCCAGATGTTACGTGTGGTCATTTCTGGAGAGGATCATTTGGTGGTGGTTATAAAATACGTATGTTCTTTCGGGAGGCAAGACTCTTGCGCATGATCGGGAAAACAACTGTAGAAATTGATTTCACCTTATACCTTTTTCCTAGTGCCAAAATGGGCATAGCATTTCATTTCCTTGGAAAGTTTAATCAAATTCTCTTTCTTTCTATTCCTGCACTCTGGCCCTATTTATGTTGTATAAAAAATGATCGAATTGATGGAAGAAAAATTAATACTGTTAATACTGGTCTCCCTCTGAACTACAAGTGCCAGCTGATTTTTCCAAAGAAACTGATTTGGTTCTTCGAGACTGGGCTTAAGACATACACGTATAACATAGCAAACTGCCTGCTCCATCAGGAGAGACACCATGTCATGTTCTTGTGAGGACGCACGTCCAGGTAGATATCTGAAACAGTTCCCATGGTGAACAGTTCTCCTCAGGTGCTGTATTTCATACAAACTAATTTGTCTAAATTTCCCATTAGTGCTGCAATAACCACAGTGAGATGATTCTGTATTTATGAAACTGTTTAGTGATTACACTAATCATTTTCTCTCCATTTGTAGACAAACTAGAATCCAAATAAGCCCCCATCTTTTTTTTCTTATACAAAGCAACATTGAACTTCCTTTAAAAAAAAAAAATTCGGTTCTTGAGGTCACCAAAAATTCTGAAAGTCTAACAGATAAAATTAACCACACTATCATTTGGACTGAATTTATTTAAGTGGTTGGTCTTTGCCAAAGCACTACTTAGAAGGCTAAAGTGAGTCTTTTCAAAGTCTACCATTCACATGCTGACAAATAAACCAGGTATGGCAGGGTTTATAAACAATTGAGGAATTTTCAATTCCAAAGCCCTGGCTATGTCCTGCAGAATATCTCATGGCATGATGTGGATCTAGGTTATGGGCCCAGGTATGACTTTCTATGTGACCTTGCATATGTGTCTTTTCTCATGTAAAAAATGATGGACAGAATTTTAGGCCCCTAAACTTTATGATTGGTTGTATTAAAATAACTTGAAGACTTAACATGCTTTATTGAACAATTGTGACAATTTTCAGGGAGATTGCTTTTATTGACTTCGAAGCTTTAAACGTAACACAGAACTCATTTTCTGACTGCACAAAGCATCTGATCCCAGGGTTCTCAAGCAGACACATCTGCTTGTAGTAAAATCAGAGTCACCTCAAAAATGACCTCTTCCTCTTATGCTTTCACAGCAATCAGCATTTACTGGGGTCCTCCAATTAGTCATCTAAGTTACATTTCATTTCGAGAGCCAGGTAAGGTAACATTCCTGATGAAGGGCCAATAGTCCTTGGAATGAACTGTCCCCACAAAATACAAGATTATTTACCTTTAGATCAGGCCATGCTCATCAGCCTCTAATAGGTCTGAGGGATTCACCAGTCTTAATTTCCTATGTGAATCTGTAATTGTCTGCAGAGGTCAATTTCAGTGGATGCCTCATATAAATTAGAATTGAAGATAACGATGCCTGTTCACTTGATCAACTAAAATGACCAGCTGGGTTTAACAGGAGGAAAACAGACTCCCTGAGAAATTGGAATAGCTTCAAAGGTGATAGAATGCAATTATTTACTACAAAGTTCTTCTCCAAAGGTGACTGACCACTGAGCTGGTCAGTCACGTTATGAAGGAGGATATGGCATTTGGAGTCAATGACCATATCTAAAGGCATAAGTCAAAAGTCAACTTTCTGAAGGTGCTGGATGAAAGCAGGATTACTTTTCCATCCTTACTTTAGTCCTTTCACTTAGAGTTGGAGAGGTGCTTTGAGGGACTTGCCTAATTGACTCCTGAGAGGCAAATTCCAATTTAGATTGCTACAATCAATTTTTCTCTTTATAGCCATAAAACATTTTCTTGGATTTGTTATCATTATCCTTAAGGTACTATAACTCCAGGGCTGAAAGCACCTTGATACCACCTGCCTCAACTCTTTCATTTCACAGATGAAGAAACTGAGATCCAGAGAGGTGAACTGACTGGACCAAGGTCACAAAGTGAGAACGAGGAAGAGGCCAGGCCAGAATTCTTCGGCAGATGAGAGATGCAAACACTACTGACTCCCAGTCTAGCATTTCTCATTTGTGAGTAGCTGGAGACACATTCAGGAAGGAAAAGATTCCATCAGAAATCACAATTGAAGAACAAAGAGGTTCTATAATGTGGTAAAGGTGCTAGCAAGCAGAACAGGTGGAGGTGTAAAGCTGAGAGACCTCAGTGGGCAAAGGAAGCCGGAGACGACAGCGCAGAGCTTGGTGTGTCTGTGTGTGTGCAGGGACGGGCACACACGGGCGTGACCGCACAGACTTGGGAGCCCTGCTGTCTGCCTGGGCTTGGTTCTGGACTGCTACTTTTAAGCTCTGTGACCTCTGGCAACTTCCGCAAGCTCTCTGTGCCTCAGTCCCTCATCTGTATAAGAGGATGATAATATCAGTATTCATTTTTGGAAGGATTTAAACCTTAATGTACTTACATAGCTGTTGAAGGGATTAAACAAGGATTAAATAAGCTGATGTATGTAAAGGGTTTAACACGTATTGTGCTACATTATTTTCTGCTGTTTTACCCCTATTCGCTATACCAGAAAAATCTTCAAAGTTTCAGAATATGTACCTAAGTTGTATTCACTACTAATGTACTGGGAAGGGGTGCTTTATCTGAGATAAATACCCAAGGAGTCTACTGGAGAGATTCAGGATTCAAAAAATCATTAATAAAACCTCTTCATATATTTCATGGATTAATTTTTCAGTATGTACTATTATAATTTAAAGTTAAAAATAAACAAATACAAGGGTTTTTTTATTTAAAACACACGACATTCATAGTTTTGTAAATAATGACAGAAACTTCATTAACAAAACAATTAATAAAAGAGCCTATCTGTTGCCAAAATTAAAGACGGATTTTCATGGCAGGAAATCAGTGCCTTGCCAGCGCCTCCTGGAGTCTCTCCAGCACAGTGGCGGGTCAGGGACGCGCGACCTCCTTCGCTACAGCACGTTTCTTGGGCAGTTTAACATTTTTCCCCTTCGAACTGCATGTTGTCAAAGCTATCATTAACATTTTACTCACAGTGTTTAAGAGAGAACCTTCACGAAGTTAACAGTACAGACCTAGTAGTGAAGACCATTTCACATGAGCCTGAAACGAGTACCGTATGTGGATTAGTTGGTATTTTTCTTTCATTCTTTGAATTACATTCCATGGAAATTTCAAGGGAGAAAAAGGCAGGTATCTGTTCCCTCATTTTCTAATTAAGTAATTTAAAAAATTATGTAGAAAAATAATTTTTAAACATTGTAAAAAAAATCTTCTCTGGAATTCGTTGCTGATTTAAGACATTGGAAGATCACGATAAGCTGCATATCTTCCAGTCACGTGATGGTAAATCTGTGAGGAAAGCAGTTACATTAATTAATAATTACTATATTATTACACATATCAATTAATAATTATACTATTATATATCATTCATTTTAATGTTTCATAATAATTATACTATTATATAATAATTAATAATTTTAATTAACATTTCATTATAAAGCCCTACTATTAGGCACTTCAGCAAAATCTCCATCCAACCTACTTCAGGAAGGAGCAGGTTTGCTTAGAAAAAGCAGGGACTTGGGTATGACGATGTAAATCAGCTGAGTGTTCACCTCTAGTTCTCATAGCCCCAGAGATGACTTTCCATTTCCTTCTCAAAATCAGTTGTCAACTTGTTCTAAGGACAGTGGCTTATGACTCACCTGTCTCTCGATGTCCAAAAGCAGAGCGCTGGCACCTATTCGGAAGAGCTCTGGCTTCAGCCACTCATCTCCTAGCTCCTCCTTCACAAGGGAGAGCCAAGCGAGGGAATCCTTCGCCGTGCGGATGCCTCCTGCTGGCTTAAACCCTATCTGAAAGGGAAGGTGGGAAAGAGAACAAGGTTTGCTTTTACCAGGTGACTTTTGAAAATGGTACTGCATTAACATAAGTCTCGATTCTTTCACTCTCCTTTTTCAGTCTATTTCCATTCACCCAGCAAAAGAGCTTAGATCACTGACTCATGTCCATTCACACTACAAAATGACTTTCCCAGGATTAATGGGAAGAATGTCACTGCTTCTGAGGAGACACTAATGAGAGTGAAAAACCCTCATTAACATTTCACTTATCGAAAAGCCATAAACCTCAACCATTTAGACTACAGCTGTGAACCTGAGATAAACAAAAAAATGTGTCAATAAATAGGAAAACACATCACAAAGGCCCATTCACTCTATTTTCCTACAAGTAAGCCTATGCAGACACCTTTCAGCCCTCCCTCTTGAGGTGAAAAAGACGCATAAGTGTATTTAGAACAAAAGGAGCAAATTGGCAAGGTCACACTAACCAATGGGCAGCAATCAGCAAGGAGGGTTGACAGTTGTTTTAATCAGCTTAATTGCATGGACTTTTTTTACCCTAAGTTGTAAGTAGACAGAGTTTTTGAGATCTGTCTGGAAAAATTCTAGCCATTGTTAACATAAAGAGAACAGTTTGGGCAACATCGATGTAACCTGGCAGCCAAGGAGAGTGGACTGGAATGCACGTGTGTGAACAATGACGACTTCACTGTACCAGTCATTGGGGGCAGTAGATGCCACTGAGTGAGCACATGTACTGTGTGGTCATTGTATTCAAAATGACTGAACAAGTAGAACAATGCATCTGCATCAAATTTTGCATTAAGCTTAAACATTCCTCTGTGGAAACTATTCAGATGACTCACAAGGCCATAGCTATGGGCAACTGGTAACTAGCAGCTTCATCACGACAATGCGCCCACTCGAGCATCACGTCTCATGCAGAGTTTTTTAGTGAAACAGCAAATCACCCAGATGACTCAGCCCTGCTACAGCCCAGATTTGGTACCCTGTGACTTCTGGCCTCTCCCAAAACTAAAATCATCTTTGAAAGGGAAGAATTTTTGGACTGTCAATGAGGTTCAGGAAAATACAACAGGGCAGCTGATAGGTCCCAAGGTACCTAGTTTGAAGGGGAATAAGGGGTCATTGTCCTGTATACAATGCTTCTTGTATCTTGTATCTTCTTCAATAAATGTCTCTATTTTTCATATTACATGGCTGGACAGCTTCTGGACAGAGCTCGTAAAAAGCAGCCAAACCAGTTAAATAAGCACAACAGAAGAGAGTGTAGGGGTTTTTCCCATTTCAGTAGTTTTTAATGGTGACCACAAAATAACACAATCAGCCAATACCTGATATTTACAAATGATGCCCCTGAATCCATTAGAAAAGGACAAATGTGTTTCATATACAGTAAAACCTGTTTATCTGGATTTACTCGTCTCAAGACCTTGACTATGCAATAGAGACTCTACAGATGGGAGCAATCAAGAAAACACCCCATGGCCCAAACACTTAAGCTCATGCACTTGACCACTCATAGCTAAGGGTTTCATAAGCAGCACCAGCAGAGGGTGACTACTAACAGAACACTAGAGAAGGGAGACAACACTAAATGAGTAGTCCCATTACCAACCCAGGCTAGAACCCTCACAGTTAGTTTGGACTCTACCATTTCCCTCATCACACCCCACAAAACTGATCAGCAGTCAGGTCCTGCCTTCTTCACATCTATATGCCCCCATGCACCCTTTCCTATCTACCCTCACTTCCACTGTTTTAGTTTAGCTCCTCATCAGTTCTCACAAGGAACATCAGCAAAGGCCTCCCAACTGGTTTCCCTGCCTCAATAACACAACATCATATAGCTAAGCAGCAGCTGTACAGATTCTAACTCCATTTGCCTATGGCTCTGGAACCCAAATGACTGTGTAAGAGTGAGGGGAGTTGGGAGGAGTGGGGAAGATAAATGTGATGAGGTTCTTTATTGAGAAGAGGCTAAAAAAATAACGTGGATAGTACTGGCCAGCAGTATCCATCTCTGCTGCGGATGCTTGTCAAAACATGAGAAAAACATACACAGAGACAACCAGGTCCTGTGAGGAAATAGGGACAGAAGGGCCACTCTCTCCAATGGAGAGCGCCATGGCCACTCTCTCTAGTGGAGAGCACGCCATATCCATTCCCGAGCAGATTTTTATTGAGAATACAGACTTAGTTTGTGGATTCACAGTCTGGCAGAAAAGATCAAAAGAAGTAGGTGACTTACAAAGGTGCAGACAGAACCCCCACTGTGATTCTGGGCAAAGTTTGGGGTTTTAACATGTGAAAGGACTACAGGTTCCAAAGGTTTCCTGTCTGTGCCTTTATATTCCAAGTTAATAACATCCTCCAGCAAACAGATCTCACAGGATCTTGCATATTCTATGTCCCAGGCCTGATTACCCCGGGGGTCCACTGTTTCTGGTCTGGGCTGCTATTTCCACAGGCCTCAGTTAACAGAGAAGACAAAGGCAGCCAGGAGACTTGGATTTCTCACAAGGACTCAGGCTTTAACAAAGCGAAGGGGGCAGGGGTTGATGTCCATCACCCCTTCATATCCACAGCCCCGAGTCTCTTCCCTTAGGGCATTTCCACGTGATTGTGTCTGTCTTAGATTCATTCTCTTTCTTAGAGAATTGTTACCCATCGTTGACTGCCAATCATGCAATGAGAGCCAGGCATTAGAACAGGCAGTGTTTATGCCAGGAAAATAAGTTTTGCCTCCTTAGTGGCTCCTGGTCCGGAGGTCTTTCACTCAGCATAAGTCATGGGGGGTTACAGCTTCCTGAGACCAGGCAGGGCAGTCCCCGACAAAATAACATCCCCATTAGTGGATATTAGCATACATGTTAACCCCAAGAGCACTTCTATCATTGAGGCCCTTCTGCATATAGATTTTTTTATACAATTTGGTTGTGTCAGTGAGTCTGTTCAGCAACACTTCTAAAGAGAAGTTCTAGCATAAGTTTGTACTTTTATAAGGAAAAGGATATGGAAAACATAAATCTGCAATGAAATTATGAAATATTAAACCTCTGCTTCTCAGGAGTGACACTAATCATGGTCTGGAAGGTGGCTGATAACATTTTAAAACGCCCCTTAAATCAATAATGTAGAAACTTTACAGTCTAGGGGCTGCCCAGGGAACTCGTCAACAACCTGAAAGGACGCACCTGATTTATGAGATACACCTGCAGCACCTCGCTGTGTGAAATCAAATGCGATTAAAATGAATACAGTTTGACTTGTACCTGTCTATATCCATTCAGATATTTCATTAAAACTATCGTGAACGTTGCTTATTAGCTGAGGAAAAGGGTCAACACAATTCCAAAATAAAGTGCTGAAAGATAACAATATATCCCTCACTCTCTACGCTGGTCTAGAACACTGAGCATCTAAAACTTTTACTGAAATTCTTTGCTGGTTGTGTAGGGGATCTCCTGGGAAGAGATTTGTTCATTTCTGTGTCCTTAGCATAGAGGATAGGTTAACATGGCACATAATTAATGACTCAATAAATGTTTGTTGAAACCAAAACAGGATTGGGTTCCCAAAGGAGACTTTTAGTGCCAGCAAAGGAGCTTATGAAATGCGGAGATGCCTGAGGTCTACCCTGGACACGGAACTGCAGGGATGAAGGCCCAGGCCTCCATGTGGATAAACAGCTTCACATCTATTTGTACGTTCGTGGGCTGAGGATAAGAACCGCTGGTGCAGTAAGTGGTGGGCCCCCTCACTCCACTGTGAGAGAGGGGTGCCAAAGATGGAGTCCTCTCACTTTTTATAGCTTTACTTCATGTTTTTTTAAAAATGTGGATCAGTGCAGAAAAGCTACCAACTAGAGGTTATTCAAGTTGGGTCAACCCTCATATGTAGATCACAGTAGGTACTTAATCTATTTGTATTTTTTAAGATATGAAGTTAGTCTAAAGGAGAAAATTCTGGGAGAAGTTCATTTCCTCTCAAATCTAGTACATTCTAAAACAGGTCTCTACGTCCAATAAAGTAAAGCTATCGACAAATATAAAGTCATCACATCCAGTTGACAAGAGGATTCATGGTCTTTTGGGGGAGTTTCTATTTGGAAGAAATCAAGACATTGGTTTTAAAAGATGTTTTCTGAGGAAGAAAAAGTTCCATTTTTTAAAAAATTACCTTTCCAGTGATGTAAGAAAAAAAATTCTTTGAGATAATTTGTAACTAAACAAACAACTTGAAGTAAAAAAGGAAAATCTAAACTCACTTTAAAAAACACCTCATACGCATTTTTTCTTTTAACTTCATGTTTCAAAAACTATGTATTATTTTTCGAAAAGCTGACAAAAGCTAGCATACACCCTTCCTCAGCTTAACAGTCTTCCAAAGAGCACATCTAACTGCCATAAAACGCAAAAATGGATATTTAATTCAAGAGCTATATAACGTCTAGCTACCTTTTCCCTGCTGTTTCACAGCATTTCATTATTTTGTTTAATAAGTTCATCTCCTCAAGAATTTTCTCTTCACCTCATATTATTAAAAGTAATAAGTTTTTCTGGACCGGGGGTTTCCCAACAGAAAAACCAATTTATGTGTGTCCTTCAATAATGACAGGAAAAGATTATTTCCCATTATACTGCATACTTTTCATATCACCACCACAGCTTATCATTCAATAAATGTTACTCTGCAATTCTTTCCATTCCTCAAGGAAGTTTAATTTCTGCATTAACCTGTTTTCACTGGCCAACGCCTCGCCAGAAAGCCTCTGTGTTGCAGCAGAATTAGTTCGTTAAAGAACCCATTTAGGAATTTCTTGTCGGTGATAAAATTGTCTTCGGTTAATAAAAAAAACGTAAAGTAAGTTTACATGTTGATCACACATACTGACTCCCACACTCACGCTCACTTCTGTTAATAACACATTTCCCCCATGAATGTGTCCTTTTGTAATGAAAGGTGAACTAAACATTTATCTTAATAAGGGGAACTCACTCACATCACCTGCATACAAAGACAGTTATCGTGGCTCTGACTAGTATTATAAATAACATCATCTTCACTTTGAAGAAAGACTCGCTGGCAATGAAGTACCTTGTTTCCAGTTTTCCAGAAGAAATCTCTGATGGCCCGTAGCATTACTATAGCCACCGGGAAGGTGGCATTTACTGTTTCTTTCCCAGTAGAAGTCTTAATAAAATCTGATCCTAAAACAAAAGGAAGAAACACTGTATGTTAATTTAAAAACTTATTTTTTTACACTTTTGAGTCAATGGAAGAAATGAGTTATGGACTATTTTTTTCCTGAGGAACACAACTTTATTTTTCATGAATTAGTTGAAAAACTTCTTTAAAAAGATATATGTATTCTTTTAAAAATAATTCTTCCCATACTTTTTATTCTCCTGATTATAAGACGAATTAAGCACCAGATGGATTCTCATGGACCCCTGGGGCTCTTGCCTCTATTTCCATATCACCAATTAAAATCAAGTTGGTTTATTTAAGGCATAACTAAGATGAATAAACCAATTTTATTCCCTCTGCTTAACATCATATAACACTTAGTATAATAATAACATATAATACTACAAAACTGGAGTGCCAACTCATTTTCCCCTCATTTCCTCCTGCTTGATAGAAAGTACACGGTACAGCTGTGACAACACAGACGTACCACCATTAGCCGATTTCTACTGAGTTGCTTGTTAATAAAAGCACCATCTTCCAACCAGATTAGGATTTTCATGACAGACATCATGCTATTTCATAACTTGCAAATATTTTAAACAACTTCCTATCACTCAAATATGTCTTTTTTAAAAAAAAGATCTTATTTATTTTTAGACAGAAGGGAAGGGAGGGAGAAAGAGAGGGAGAGGAACATCAATGTGTGGCTGCCTCTCATGTTCCCCACTACTGGGGACCGGCCCCACAATCCAGGTATGTGCCGTGACTGGGAATTGAACTGGCAACCCTTTGGTTCGCAGGCCAGTACTCAATCCACTGAGCCCCACCAGCTGGGGCTCAAATATATCTTATACCTATTGATGTTTAACAGAACAACACAAGGAGACAAAGAAACAATAATAGCAGGTAAAATTCAGCCTGGGTGATGCACTGTGCACTAACTGCAGTTGCTCCAAAAGAATGAACTCAGTTAATCCTCATGACAACTACAAAAGTTAAGTTAAATGTTACTAAAGTGGTCCCATTTTTAAAGAGGAAATTAAGGCCCAAAAAGTTAAGTAATGTGTTTGAGGTTACATAGTAAGAGAGGAGGCAGAATTTTAACCAAAGCAATATAGCTTACCCAATATGCTACAATATCTCCAAGAAACTTACTAGGGTCACACAGACAGCCAAATAGAACTTCTTTCATGCGGTTACTTATCCCTGAAATAATCAAAGTGTGGACCACAGACCAGCAGCACTGGAACTGCCAGGGAGCTTGTTAAAAATGCAGACTTCTCAGGCCCTACGTGAGACCAACTGAATCTGAGTATCAACAAGGTTCCTAGGTGGCTCCTGTGCAAATGTACGGCCTGGCCCACTGAATCTGTGGATGCACAGACAAGGTGAACCTCTGCTTCTCTCAATGTCTATCCAAGAAGTGGGCGATGCACATAAAGGAAAAAAGTGGCCAAAACTTCTCCCTCTAGTTTCAGCTGGAAAAGATACTTCTACCACTATTCTGTGGATTGAAAAGTTCAAATCAATACACCTTTAGTAAGTGCACTGTGTGTAAAGCACCATGAAAAATATTTTTTAAAAAGTCATTAAAACCCTTGCCCTCAACACCATATACATTCAATGTGGAGATGAAGCATAATTCTGGGTAATCACTTGATGAGCTTGAAGTCAGCAGACCTGGCTGGTTTCCAGCTCTGCCTCTGAAATACCTCACAAATTCCATCTCCTAATCGCTTTCACTTGTAAAATAGACCTGAAAATTCTTACTGGCTTCATAGCATTATCCAAGGAATCAAAAGAGACAGTCTAACGTGAAAGCACTCTGAAAATTGTCAAGTGTTACACAAATATGGAGCAAAAACCTAGGTAGGCTTGCAATCTGTAGAAATACCATAGGAATTCTGACATATTGACCAGGTCATCGGGAGCCTTCCCCTCTCTGGGTCTGTAGGTAGGCCCCGTCGGGAGAAACGGGGATATGCCTGTCATGCATGCACTCATTCAGCAAATATTTACTAAGCGCTTACTATGTGCTAGATGCTGGAAATAGACCACTGAACGAAACAGACAAAGTTCCTGCACTGGTGAGAATTTCTAGAAGAGAAAGGCAGTAAATAAATAAACATATATATATATATATATATATATATATATATATATATATATATATATATATGTAACAAAAGCCAGGTGGAGATAAGTGCTGTGAAATAAAATAAGAGAGTGATGGACTTGGGGAGGGGGAGCTATATTTAAATAGAGTCTTCATAAAGGCATCTCATGAGAGAAATTCAGAGTGAATAAAGGGAATCTGTGAAAAGAACTTCACAAGCATGGAAACAGCAAGTGCAAAATGCAAATGCTAACTTCATTAATAAATGAATGAATGACCATGGAACCTAGCTCATACAACATCAGAAGACAACCAAAATAATAGATCAAAAAGCCTCCAAATAGATGTAAGAAGGTGAGGGGAACATCCCAAAATAATTCATGATGAGCCCAAGACGTGTTTGCTAGTATTTGACACTGTGGATTCACAGGAAGGCTTTTAGATACAACGCTGGACATTGTATGAATTCTTGTAAGCACCTTGGAAAAGAACATCATTAATATGAAAGAGACCACATTTGGGGAACTAAATAAAAGGTATGATCACTTAAAAAGCACACCATCTAATGTCAACCACAAGAAGGAAGGGTTCAGAGGCTGGGTAAGGAAGGAGACTCTCCTAGTATATACTTGGGAGGAGCAGAGCAGCACACCTACGCCGGGAGCAAGAGCAGCCCAGGAGCAGTGACGGTGGCCTGAACATGATTGGTCTGCCTGTCCCCCTTTCCTGACTGTGTGGTAAGCACATCTGAGGGCAGGTGCTGTATCCTTCTTACGCATGTCCCTAGAGCGTGATACACGTGAGCAGCTCAACGAACACATTTTACACGGTGAATGGACAGACAGGTGAACAGATGGATGGCCGGCCACAGCTTCCAAGAAAAGGCAAACTATTTTCCACCTTGACCTGACTGGCAGGGAAAGGGAGACAGTTTGGAATTTCATTCTAGGCTCACTATCAAAGCTGGGCGGGCAGCTCAAAAAATACTGTTTTATTTATTTTTAAGTAAACTTTTAATTTTGGAACAGATTTAGATCTACAGAAGTACTGTTGAAAAGACAGTGCAGAGAGTTTCCATATGTCTTATACCCACTTTCCCCTATTATCAACAACTCAGTATGGCATAGTTGTTGCAATTAATGAACCGATACCGACACATTATTCTTAACCAAAATCAGTACTTTGGATTTCCTTAATTTCATTCAGCATCCAGTCTCACTCAGGATCCCACCGCACATTTGTCATGTCCCTAGAGACTTTTTTTTGGATGTGATAGTTTCTTAGACTTTCCTTATTCTGATGACCTTTGTAGTTTTGAGGAGTAGTGGTTGGCTGTTTTGTCAAATTTCCCTCATGTGGAATTTGTCTCATGTGTTTCTCGTGATTACTCTGGGGTTATGAGTTTCTAGGAAGGGGGGCCATGGAGGTAGTGAGGTGCCATTTTCACGAGATCGTAGTATGTAGTAACGTGACTTACTACAGGGTGATGTTAACCTGGGGCCCTTGGAGGAGGTAGCGCTTGCCTGGTTTCTCTGCTGTAAAATTGTCCCCCTTTTCCTACTTTCAATACTGAAACTTTTGGAAAGAAGTCCATATGTGGAATAGGGAGTCACAATCCACCTCCTTCAGGGAGGGAATAACTACATAAATCATATGGAATTTTTTGCATGGGAGATTTGTTTCTTCATTCATTCATTCATTCATTCACTTACAGTCATTTATTTCAGCACAGACTCAAAAGATACTTATTTTTTACTTGGCTTTATAATCCAGTATTGCTTTATTTTATTGCTCAAATGGTCCTAGTTTTGGCCACCAGGAACTTTTTCAGTTGCTTCCTGTATTCCTTTGCATACTCCCATCATGTGGACTTTTTGTTTTTCCAGCACTTTCTGTTAACAAACGCTCCAGGCCCACCTTGTGTGTTTTCTGCCCCAGTCTTGGAATAAGCCATTTCTCCAGAGAATGCTTGCCTGCTTCTGGTGAACTGGTATTGGAAACCAAGATCTTGGCGCTGTGTGCACCCATTGCTACTGAAAAGGTCTTGCTTTTAGGCCCTCTCAGCTGACTCAGCAAGAAAATATATGCCTGCATACTAACCCATTTATATGCACGTATCTATCAATAACTCCATATGTAACTATCTGTATGTACATTAAACTAAACACGAGCTGTGCTGATGTATCCAACTCTTGACTCATTACCAGATGGATCCCCTTAGCCCTCTCCCCTTGCTCATGTGTAAACTCCCTCTTCAACAGTGAGAAACCTGGCACCTGCCATCCATTTACTTGATTGTTCACACCCAGTAATCATGTATAGTACTATCAGAACTGTTAGCCATACTATCAACAGACACAACTTTATCAACACCAGGATAGTGCTAATGTGCCATTTCTTTGCCTTCAGCTTTATAAACCACACTCATTTACAAAGTTACTTAGGTCAGCATTTTTTTCTCCTGCCTCCCTCAATGGTTTTTTGTTTTTCTACACATTTGTAATACAGTCAGATTCTTTGGTCACAGTCTGTATTCTATTTTGGAATCCCCTCACCCTCTGTTTTTTATTTTTCATGTGCATACATTAAGGTTCACTCTTTGTAAAACTTCTAGTGGATTTAACAAATGTATAGTGTCACGAATCCATCGTTACCGTATCATGCAGAATATTTTCACTACTCTAAAAAACCTCCTGTGCTTCACATTTTCACCTCGCCCTCCCAGAGGCAACCACTGATCTTTTTATTATATCAACAGTTTTGCCTTTTTCAGAATGTCATATAATTGGAATCACACAGCCTTTTAGACTGGCTTCTTTCCCTTGGCAATATGCATTTAAGGTTCACTCATATCATTTCATGGTTTCACAGTTCATTTCTTTTCATTGCTGAATAATATTCCAATATATAGATATACCACTGTTTGTTTATCCATTCATATATTAAAGAATATTTGGTTGCTTCCAGTTTGGGGCAATTATCAATTAAGCTGCAATCAACATTCACATGCAGATTTTTCTGGGGGACAAAATCAGTGGAGTAATTGCCTAGGGGACAATTGCTAGATTGTATGGAAAGACCAAGTTTAACTCTTAAAAAAAGTGCCAAACTACCTCCCAAAGTAGTTGTGCCATTCTGCATTCCCACTAGCAATGAAGGAAAGTTCCTGTTTCATTATTTTTTCAAATAAGTTTTCAATTTCTTGCTCTTCCTCTTCTCCTTCTGGCACCCCTATGATTCGGATGTTGGTATGTTTGGAGATGTCCGAGAGTCTTCTTACACTATCCTCACTTTTTAAAAAATTCTTGTTTCTTCCTTCTATTCTGGTTGAATGCTTATTTCTTCCTTATGTTCCAAATCGTTGATTTGAATCCTGGCTTCCTCTCCTTCACTCTTGGTTCCCTATAGTTTTCTTTATTTCACTTAGTGTAACCTTCATTTCTTCCTTTATATTGTCGCTGTACTCAGTGAGTTCTCTGAGCATCCTGATCACCAGTGTTTTGAATTCTGCATAGAATAGGTTATCTCCATTTCATTTAGTTATTTTTCTGAGGTTTTGTTTTTTCCTTTATTTGGGCCATATTTCTTCATCTCCTTGATTTGGCAGCCTCTCTGTGTTTGTTTTTGTGTTTTAGGTGAGCCGCTTTGACTCCCTATAAAAGGCACCTGCAAATTGTGTGGGCAGAAGCCTTAGGTAATCACCAGGTTGGGGCAATCCATTTCACCACTTTGTGGTTCTGTTGAAGGCAGGGTTCAGAGAGGGGACACTGTCATTGCCTGGCTTCTAGAGGTTTGCCTGGCACTCGTGCCATTTCCAATCACCTCCCCAACTCCCCATATGTGACTGGTGTCCTTCCAGCTGTTGCCCTCGTGCTAAATCCCCGAGTGGGAGGGTTTGCATACGTTCTAACACCATGCTGACCCTTTAGGCAAAATCTCTTCAAAATCTGGCAGTTTCTCCACTGCCCCAACCCTCACTGGTTTTTTACAGCCAGAAGTTATGGGGATTTATCTTCCTGGCACAGGAGCCCTGGGCTGTGTGGCCTGGTCTGGGGCTGGGATCACTCACTCCCAAAGTATTTCTCCCAATTTCTATCCACCACACGTGAATGCAGGACTGCTGGTTCCCCCACTGCTGCTGCCTCTCTACACCACACCACACCGCGTCTCTCTCTTTGCCTCTCTCCGCATCTACGCCCCTCCTACCTGTCTGCATGAGCTGGCAGACTTCCATACAGTTCGATTCTCTGACAGTTCTGGGTGTTATTTGTTTTGAGGTTTAGTTGCAATTCTCTCTGTGGTTGTGTGAGGAGGCAAAGCATGTCTACCCATACCTCCATCTTGACCAAAAGTCCCTAACCTTCCTTTTAACATTTCTTACAGGGCACATCTGCTGCAATGCATTCCCGTGGTTTCTGTATGTCTGAGCTCCTTCGCTTTTAAGGATAATCTCACTGGACATAGATTTCTAGGTTGCAGGGCGGGGGGGAGGGGACAGTGAGGTTCTCTCAACACTGGAAGCATTTCACTCTATTCATGTGCTGACACAGCCTCTGATGAGAAGACTACAAATCATTTCCTTTTTCTTTGACAGGTATTTTCTTTCTCTATTTTTATTCAAGATTTTCTATTTGCCCTTGGTTTTCTTCCATTTGAATATGATATATGTAGGTGTCATTTTTAAAATATTTATCCTACCAGGTGTTCTCTGAACTTCCTGGATCTGTGGTTTGGCATCTGTCATTAGTTCTGGAAAATTCTCTGCCATGACTACTTCAAATATGTGGACTGCTCCATTTTTTTTCCCCCTCTGGTACTCCAATTACATATACGTCACACCTTTTGCAATTGTCCCACAATTTTTGGATATTCTGTTTTGTTTTTCTCAGCCTTTCTTTTTTCTCTTTATATTTTATCAGGAGGTTTCCCGAGACCTATCTCCGCGGTCGTTGATTCTTTCCACACCTACTGATAAGCCTGACTACTAATGGGCTCGATCCTATCTACTGATGAGCTCATAAAGCACTCTTCATTTCTGTCCCACTGTTTTTGATTTCCAGCATTTCCTTTTCATCATTGATTACAGTTTCCATTGATCTGCTTATATCACCTATCATTTTCTCATACCATCTATTTTTCCCACTGGAGTCACTAATATATCAGTCATAGCTATTTTAAATTTTTCTTTCTGATAATTCCAACATCTCTATTATATTTGAATCTGATTCTAATGCCTGTTTTGTCTCTATAGGCTGTTTTTTCTTGCCTTTAGCATTTCTCACAATTTTAGCTGAAAGCCAGACATGATGTATTGGGTAACGGGAAGTATCAACAGGCCATGAGCACAAGATTTTACGCTATCCCAAACAAACTCAGAGTACTAGCCCTAGTCTTTTAAGGTTTACTATATCTATAGGGACCAGAGTCTTAAAATCCTATAGTATCTTTGGCTTCTTTCCTTTCCTGCTTACTTTGGGCTTCTGAAATATCCCTCATTAGATTATATCTTCCCCTTCCTCTGCCAGAGCCAAGAGGGGAGGGATCCTTCTTGGCTCTTCACTGTGAGAATCTGGTGCTCCTGGAGGTACAACCCACAAAAGTCCAGGGGTCATGCTCAGCTTCCAACTATTTGTCAAATTTACCATTTAAGTGCTCCTACCAGTTTATGGCTCTAGTAGGTAAGCAGGTCTCAATTGTAATTCTCAGGATCTGCTTGTCTCTCCAGATTTCAAGATGACAGTTTGCCCTGTTACCTAAGTTCTTTAATTCGTCTTAGAAAATCCACTGACTTTCTGTTTATTCAGCTTTTTCATGTTCTAAGGGACAAGAATGACAACTTCCAAACTCTTCACATGTTGCAGCTGAAACCAGAAATCCTTAACTATTAAGTCCTGCCTTTATGATCTAGAAATCAGGTATGGATGGATATATAAATTATATATGGTATTTAAGGTATTTTAGACATACACCAACAAACTAACGCAGTCAGCTAGAATTGGAAAGATTCAGAGTGATTCACTTTAGGTAGAATTTGGAATAAACCTTGAAGGAGAAATAAAATGTAGGAAAGGAAAGGTGGATAAAAGAACAACCCTGTTAGAAAAAAACACAACAAGCACAGAAATTATAACATTCATCCAAAGGATAATAAATGGCCCCGTCGAAGGAAACTCCATGAGAGACACAAAGCATGGGGTTGGGTGATGGTGGTATCTAGGGAGGCAGGTGTCCATGTGTGTTTTTGAGCACGTGACATACAAGTCCTGTAGGAAGCATTATTTCTCATCACCTGAAATCAGTGTTTAAGATGCTAAATCTGGTGCCTTGTTAGACAGCTGGAGGAAGGACAATGGAGAGTCAGAAACCCACGAGAGAGTAAAATAGCAGTACACGCATGCAGGCACCACTAGCTATTTCTTTAAACGCAGGAATAAGACCAAGCTTTAATTACACAAAATACTTTAGAAAGTACATTGGTATTTCACTACTGTCAAAAGAACAATAGATTTTGCAACAGGACTAAGCGGGCACACACTTTTATTTTACTTCCTATTTTAATATTGCTTCCTTTGCCCCTCTGCTAGAACAAAATTACCTTGGAGAAATAAATGCTAGATTCCAAATATCCAATACCACAGAACACCATAGACTCTCCTCAGAGCTTATGTAAATCCAACATTAGCAAAGCTCACTTCTGCTCAGCTTGAGGAAAAAATCTTATGAGAAAATATCTCACAATTAGAATAGCTACCCATATAAATGTTCTTTCATCAGTAGCCACAATTTCAATGAAGTGACTAACTTAGGAGGTGAAAGATCTGGAAAGTCAAAAGTAACACATTAAATAGAACAGTATTCGACTGTAATTAGTTGAAATTAAAATTAATAATAAACTTATAGTATTATATTAAATTGTATTTTTTTTTATTTCCCTAACTTGAAATCTCTAGCACAATACTTTTTTTGTGGTCTAAAGCAACTCAAAGCTTTTCTAAGGCCCATAATTACAAGTCTCCATGGTACAGTTTCATTAAAAACTTTCATTAAACAACAGCTGCCCTTGTATATGGTCTTCTAATCAATTTGGTCAAACAGAATGACTTCTAATCAGCTGTTGATAAAAATAGAAGATGAAATTTTAATTCTAATAGATTAACCACAAACTCAAGACAGTCTTCAAAATCCATCTAGCTCTATTCTCCAGTGGATTTAATGACTATTCAGCAACTCATTACTAAATAGAACAAGATGAACATTTTCCAGTTCATTAAAGAAATGTACTATGTATTTTTGCATTGTCCTCATGATTCGTTACAGGGAGTCTTAATTACAAGATAATGGATAATGGTTATTAAATGCAGACTGCAGTAATGAAGCTCTATTCATTTGCGAACCTCAGAGACTGCAAAGAGAGGAAAATAAAATTACTAGCTTCAAAAGATTAACGGATCAAATTATTATTCAATTTTGAAAATCTCATTCAGACTTCACAGAAACAAGAAGAGATTAAAAACTAGTATTAAGACCAAAGTAGTACATTTAAAAAAAAATAATATCTTAAGGCTATGGCCGTATAATAAGCTTCAGATGTGATTATTAGAAAAACATATAGCTAACAATGGGAAAACATCCATTTTTATTTCCTAAACAACTCCTATTTATGAAAGAGGAAGTTACTAGTAGGATCTTAAAGACAGTCTCGGTGAACAGGGAAGATACATGCCACTGTGCTATGAAAGAACAGCACAATGGAAGGTATTATTAACATTTTATACTTCACTAATGAAAAATAGGATTGAAATCAACTGCTGCTTGAGGAAGCTTGTCATTAAGTGGAATTCATGCCAACCCAATAATAAGAGCTTCTGGACACATCACTCATTAGCACCATGTTTTCTATCATGCTCTAAAAAATTACTGATTCAAGTTCGCAAGGAGTTTTTTATGGTAATTCTGATACTAATGTATATTTGCAATCTGCAATGGGACACCTTTTTTTTTAAACGAATGTAATGTACAAAAATATGAAGCCCCAATTTAAGCATATTTTTGATATTATATTATTTCATTCAACAGAGGCCTGAAAATAATTTGAGGCGCGATAAGGACGCAGTGTTGTGGCTGAAGAACTGGCCAGAGGAAAGATGAAAGCAGACGGTCCCTGTGGAGGTGTCAATATGGTGCTAATGCTCAGTCTGGAGACCAATTAGACCACAAAGACATCCTTACATGATCCAGAGATAATGACTAACCTTGAGAAAAAGAGGGGAACTGTTTTCTAAAAGAGAGTAGGAAAAATGTAAGAAAGAAAGAAAAAAATAAAAACATTCCCTCTCTCACTCTCTCTAGTGAGCTCTGGAAATACTTCTCAGTCGGTCCAGTCTATCCGATCAGAAAGGCAACAGTGCGTCAGAATTAAGCAGTGAGGCATGTTCAAGCTCAATGGCAATCAGAAAGCAATCACAATCTTAGAGTTAGAAACGATCCCAAACACCCCAAGGGTAAGACTGGCTCCTGATAACCACATTCCTTGTAGTTGCCTTCGCCTCAGTAAAATAAAAAATGTGGCCATCTGAAGTAATGCAAAACAGTATGATCTAAATGGAATACATGGTGGGGACTATATAATACTTGGTAATTGACAGTAATGTCCCCGGCAGAATTTTGTAAACAATTATGTTAACCATACAAAGATATGTGGCAGAATCACTTGACACAAACAAGAGTCCTTGAATTGTGTCTAATAAGCTGGAAGTTCCCTTCACTTCTAAAACTTAGCTTATTTGAAATGAGCTTCAGAGTTGTAATAAAGCTAGAAATAGTTATCAATCAATGAAAATATCTATTTTAGAGAGGATTTAAATTGTTTAATGTTTCTTTTTTTAAGACTTTATTTATTTATTTTTAGAGAGAGGAGAAGAGGGGAAAAAAGAGAGGGAGAGAAACATCGACATGAGAGAAACATCAATTGGTTGCCTCTGGCACTCCCCGAGCTGAGAGCCTGGCCTACACCCCAGGCATGTGCCCTGACCAGGAATCAAACCAGCAACCCTTTGGTTCACAGGCCAGCACTCAATCCACTAAATCACACCAGCCTAAATTGTTTAATCTTTCAACCAACTCCAAATGTTTTTGTTTGTTTGTTTTTTACAAATTTAGAAAAAGAAAAGGATTACTTAACCCAAATGTACACAAGGCCATACTGTTAGCATTTTGGACCAAGAGTCAAAATGGGAAACAACAGAGTGTCTTCTAAACCAAGGTCTATACCACCTCTAATTTCTATAATGTATTAGTGCTCCTGAGAATGTTTGCAGATACCTCCACAGAGTTAACAGTTCAGAAATAGGTTCCCAAAATGGCATGCTGCACTTTTTAGTTCTCACCTCTCCCCTCCCTCCTCCTCCTTTTGAGGAAGGTCACCCAGGAAAAAGAGTTGGGTATAAGGGAGCCCTAGAAGATAGATCTGTAATTAAAACAAAAGTTCTGAAATTAGGTCATGGGGATGGTTGCACAACATTGTGAATATACTAAAGCCCCCTGAACGGTACAGTTTCAAGGGTGAGTTTTACCTCATGGTAAGTATATCTCAACTTGAAATAAAACAGGGAGTGTGCTCATGAGGGAGAAAGGGGATAAAAACTAAACTAACTCTAAGTCAAATTATCAGTTAGTTGACAAATCAAGTATATATAATCACCTGGACCTTCACCGCTTTTCCTGAACTCATGTCTAAAGGCTAATCCTAGGTCTCTCTGTGAGTGTTTCCCCAATTACGGCACCATAATCCAGGCCTCCTCTCTAATTGTCATTCATAATTATAGCATTTAGCCATCATTGGTCTAAACAGACATGGTTTTTTATTAATAATGTGTTTCTCTGTAAATAAGGTTAACCAAATGAACAGCATTCATAAACAAGCATTGAACTATTTAAAGCATTACTTTTGAAGAAAAATACTTCAACATATTTATTGTTATACATCCTTCAAAATATTTTTTTTAAGATTTTTAGAGAGGGGAAAGGGGGAGAAAGAGAGGGAGGAAAACATCAATGTGTGTTTGCCTATCACGCGCCCCCAATAACGGGGATCTGGCCTGCAACCCAGGCATGTGCCCTAACCAGGAATCGAACCAGTACCCCTTTGGTTCACAGGCCAGCACTCAATCTACTAAGCCATACCAGCCAGGGCCTTCCTTAAAAATATTTTTAAAGAGTGTCATCAACATTGAGAATTTCATAATTGTCCAAAGACAAAATTTCCAAAGAAATTTTGATTAAAGGGCCTTGTAGGACCAGCTCAGTGACACCAGCTGCGTGTCCCTGACCCTGCCTCGTGCACAGGCGAAGCCTAGCCTGTGTAACACGGCAGGCACGCACACGTGTGGCTGCCACGCACCTGAACGGCGGTTAGTCCAAACTGGGATGTGCTGTGAGTATAAAACACACACGGGGGTTCAGAGATGTAGTACAAAAAACAGACTGTAAAATATCTCACTAATAATTTATATGGATTATACACTGCAATGATATATTGTGGATTTATTGGGCTAAATGAAATTTATTATTATAATTACGTTCACCTGTTTCTTTTCACTTTACTAATGTGGCTATGAAAATTTTTTTAAATTACATATCTTTATTAGGCAGGAATGGTCTAGGGCTTCAATGAGACACTGAAATCTGTATTCACCCCGCCTAAGCTACAATTCGATGTCCTCTTAAACTAATATCCTTTAAGTGTTGGTTTTAATTTATTTAGGGAAAAAAAAAGGCTTAAATCTGCCCCGCGGTAGAATAAGAAGTTCCCTGGTGACAGCACTTAACTATTCTCTCTCATCTAAACAACCTGGTCCCTGTATCTGAAGACTTCACTGACCAAACGAAAGCTCTGTAACCACCTGGACTCACCCTCCTTAGGACGCAGCAAATATCTATTTGGAGATCAAACAAACAAGTCCCTGCTTCTTACGCCCAATCCCAATCCCATACAGTGGAGGAATCCTAGTAAATACATTTTTCTCTTGTTTTGAACATTTTCAGTGGTTTCAATGCCTCTTATGGATTAGCACCCTGGGAAGCTGGCCAGCTGGCTGGCCCCTTAATCCTGTCTGGAATTGGTCTTGCTTTCAGTTTCAAATACAGAGAAATTACTCCAAACCTCACTTACAAACTACATGTGACGTGTGCTCACCGCTTTGTGCCAGCCAGTGTCCCAATCCTTCAACACTCATTCAGCTAATATTCACTGAGCACCTACTATGTGCTAGTACTATTGTACACACTGGGGACACACCAGTGCACAAGACAAGACCTTCCTTAATGTGCCTCCGCACTGTTAATGGCAACAATGACTTAGTTATAGAAGTTGTTTTCTCTCCGTCTGGCTACCTAAAGAAAAAATCTTTATCTGTCCTGATCACATTACCCTCTGTTTTTCAGAGAGATGGTGGCACTGCTGAAAGGGGGAAAAAAATGATGTTCATGACATTAGGCTAGTACCTGGTGATCAAAAGAAAATGCCAGAAATACCCACTGGCATTGTTATTGTATAGATATAATGGTTGGAATAAAATAGCAATGTGTTTTAGACTCAATATAAAACGAAAATATCAATCTGTAAATCAAATCACTGATGCCAAATGCCTCCAAATCAAAATGCTTTCGTTTTTTGGCCAGCCTGTGCAGCTGAACTTACTGGTGGAGGGATTTATTATGTTAAGCAAATGTCCTCTATTGATATCGTAGTTTTTTAAAGTCATCTTATCTTAAAA
This sequence comes from Phyllostomus discolor, assembly GCF_004126475.2. Lineage (NCBI taxonomy): Eukaryota > Metazoa > Chordata > Mammalia > Chiroptera > Phyllostomidae > Phyllostomus > Phyllostomus discolor. The sequence continues at coordinate 187,645,611 of NC_040904.2, forward strand.
TGACACAACCATATCTAACACATTCTTTTTTCCTTCTCATTTGCTGGGAGAAAAGACGGAGATGGAACCTCAATATGAGGTAAAATGTGATTTGGTATCACTATATTTTGGCAAAGAAGAGTAAAATGAAGAAGCATTTTAACAAAATAACAAGCTAGATATGCTTTAAACAACTGAATTTCATTCTGATTGTGCTTCCCATTGTGACAAGCAAGTTTGGAATATATAGTGTATGTTAGCATTAAAAGTCAGGTATGCTTGTGTGGAATCTATTAACTCAAGAGAAAATTACTCAAATTGAAGAAATAGCTGTTTAAAATGGATTTAGAAATATATTTTACTGAACAAAGCAAGCTAGAAAATTAGGCTACTTTATCAGGATTAGAAAGTGCTATGAATTTTAAACACAAAGCTTTTAAAAACAATGCAGAACATAGTTGAGATTATCATACCTCAATGTCATTATAAATCTTTTTCTCAACAGCTGATGATGTCTGCAGAGTTACTTTTTACAGTGACCTGTCTTTTGTAAAAAAAAAAAAAAAAAATTGTGCTAATTTCTCTGTGGGCAGTTTTATCTCGGTGACTGTTTCATTGTACCTGGAGACTCACATGCTTCGCATTAGCAGATGTACAGATGGGTGAACCTGGAAAAGGCTCGGAATGGGAACTCCTCAGCATGTGGAGCTCGCAGTTGGGCCATGCGGGTTACTGCAGCTACCACTTACAGACCACTTACAGAGACAATGCTGCCTCTCAAACGGTTCACAAACAATTTTCAGGTTAAAATCCTGTCTCTATTTTTCAACTAGTCACACCTTCATTTTACTCTCTATTCCTCTTCACTCAGCCACCACCAGAGAGGCCTTGATTCCTCAACAAAAGAGGGCTGTGCTGGCAAAGGAGGCCCCGCCAATCTCCTCTAGGGAAGGGTCTATCTAATCAGGAAGGGTCGCCTCTCACTTCTGCCAAGTCCTGGGCACCATCAGGATATGAGAATCATTCACAAATTCCTGACAGCACATGAGGCAAGGAGAAAAAGATGTTTGTGAACTGGGCAGGAAGAATGGTCCTGACCTAGACTCTGGAAAAGCTATGAATGAATACAACATGCCTGCAAGCTGCATCCATTCTGCATATTCACTAAAAATTATCTAGGATCTCCCTGGATGTCATGTATTTTTTTCAAGGCACTGAATGTGTGTGTGTGTGTGTGTGTGTGTGTGTGTATACACACACTCATATCCTGTCGTTCCCTCATAACAGATGGGCTATGGGTTCCTTTTTCAACAGTCTTAAATAGAAATTACATATAACCATATGGTAATGATGAATATTTCAGACAAATAGTTTACACTACACACTTATTACAGAGGTTTTATCTGCCTCTCACAGAACTTCCTATTACAAAACTAATAGGTTTGAGTTATGGCCGTTCGGTTTTAGATTTCCCTCATCAGAAAACAGAATATAAATAGTTTCTTACTATATATAGTTAGATATTAACCTACCTTCCTTTTAAACCCACATTTAAATTTTTATGCATATTTAATGTGTTTAATACCACCTGTATAATTGCTTTGAGTGTGGCACTTATTTCCTCCCCCCTCACGTACACGTTACATCATAGATGTAATTTCTTCCAAGGATTTCAGGGCACTTATTAAATGTCAAAATCCAAAGTGAATACATGGGTAAACTTAAAAATGTAAAACCTAAGTGAAGAAAATATTTCAGCTGTTAAGTTTATGATCAAAAATGGGAAATGGAATTTACAGTGATATCGTGTAAGGCAAAAGGGCATTTAGAAAAAGAAGTTAAAGACAGTTAACAGTGTCAACGTATGCTAGGCTTCCATTTACTCTGCTTCCGACACAAATACCACACATTTCCTCTTGAGAAGGGTTTACCAGGTTGACTTGGCCCAGTTTTTATATTTGATACATGGAAACTAAAGAGCAGAGACATTTTTAAATATGAAAGGCTAAGAAGTGTTGAAATACAGACCAGACAAATAAGACAGGCTTGTTCATGATATCTCAAAACAGTCCAGTGCTTAGAGAATAAAATTCTAGAATTTCTCTTTCTAGAATTCCAGTATCTGAATTCAGTTGAATATTCCACTGGTGCCTTCTGCTACTCACCCTGAAGTATCTCGTGCTCTAACAGATTCTGATGATGATGACAATGATAATAATAAAAGCAATAACAACATTAATAGCAGTAGACTACATCTCTGTTTTGAGAACTCACTAGGTGCTGGGATCCAGATAAACACTTTATGTATCTACTCTCATTTAATCTCCACAATAACTTAAAAGACAGGTACTCTTATTCTCTCCATTTACAGATGAAGAAATTAGGGGTTATAGATATTAAGGAACTCACCTATGACAATAATTTATAAGCGTCATGAATGGAATTTAACATAGTTTTTTCTAACTCAAAGTCCAGACTTTTAATTACTATACTTCTGCCTCCTAAACCAGAGTACTGATAGTTATTATTTTGCAGAAATACCCTTTACCTAATCAAATTTGCATTCTCCATCCATTCTATCCCTGACAAAATCCTACCTGACCCAGTTCAACCATTCCCTTCAATATGAAGCAACAGAGGCATTGCTTTCTTCCTTTTGAATGTAAACATGACGGCTGGAGCTGTGGCAGCCATCTTTCAACCATGAGGAAAATGAAAAGAGAGTACCAGGCACCAAACCTGACATTGATGATGAACTAACAGCAGTGACAGACTACACCTCCAAACTTTTTTAAAATATATATTTTTTATTTATTTTTTAGAGAGGGGAAGGGAGAGAGAAAGAGAAGGAGAAAAACATCAATGTGTGGTTGCTCTCAGGCATCCCCTTCTGGGGACCTAGCCAACAACTCAGGCATGTGCCATAGATGGGGAATTGAACCAGTGACACTTTGGTTCGCCAGCCAGCACTCAACTACTGAACCACACCAGCCAGAGCCATCCAAACTATTTTTGTGAGAAAAATAATTCCTTATGTATTTAAGTCAGTGTTAAGTTCAGTGCCATTTGTAACCACACTCAATCCTAATTGATGAGGTCCCCGGACTGTTTGCTTTTACTCTGTTGAGCTAGAAATCCAACGGTGCGCTAACTCTATTCATTTCCCTTGGGCATCACTCTCTGCAACCATGGACTCGAAGTATCTCCCCCACCACACTCCCTCTGCTCTGCCTAACTGAGACCCCTGGACACCACCAACTATGCTTATCCAGGCCCCCAACCCCCTACACTCATCTACACTGGTAAATCAGAAGGTGTCAGAGTCTACCTGAATAAAATGTGGAAGAAAAAGTAGCAAGTGAAAGAGGATCCTCGTAAGCTGTACGTATTATTAGGAAAAGAGAAAAATGAAAAGCCTCAGAAAAACAGAGATGGTTGCTGGAGGAGCAACCCTCTGAGAGGCATCTATAACACCCATCTGTCTGACCACATTATCGAAGAGAGAGAAAGGAACTGTTTCATCAACAGACAGAGAATATAAGGAGTTCTAGCAATAGTGAAAAAACTGGAGGAAGTAACTCAGGTCCGAGTCCTAAAAAGCTAAGTGGAGAATATACTGAGCCTGCATAAGCTGAAACATGTTTCCATGCATCTGCCCACCCCAGTGAACTGCACTCCTTGAGGGCCATGGCTACCTCACTCGACGACGTTGTATCGACCATACATAGCTAGTGCAGTGGTCACGGTAAACTTAACATACACAAAGTCTAAATAAATTCAGTATTAGGTAAGCTTTAATAAAGCAGAATGTCTGTACAGAACACAACTAAACTCAATGATCCCACAGCTGTCGACTTGTACAAATAAATGGGATTTTATTTAATTAATCTCTTTCATAAACACTTACATAGCACTTAGCGTGTACTGGGTACTGTTCTGAGAGCTTTATATATAACCTGACAAATAAAAGAATTAAGCAGTTAGCTGACACTTCGGGCTCCGACTGAAGCTATCTTGCCGAGAAAGTTTGGGAGTGACATGGGGTGTAGACCTGTTTTCAGCCTATCCGAGAAGTATCCTTTTCTTTAAAGGAAATGTATTGCGGTGACCTTGGTGAATAGGGTCATATAGGTTTTAGGCCCGCATTACTATGACACGTGATCTGTATACTGCACTGTGCCCACAACCCATAGTCACGCCTCCTTTTGTCACCATACCTTTGGCCCCTTTACTCTCTCCCATTCCCCACAACACCCCCCCCCCCCCCGCCTTCTGGTTACCACCATTCTGCTGTCTGTCTGTGTCTCTGAGTTTTGGCTTTACATCCCACCTATGAGTGAAATCACATGGTTCTTAGCTTTTTTAGTGACTTATTTCACTTAGCATAATCCTCTCAAGGCCTATCCATGTTGTCACGAATGGCAGAGTTTCGTCTGTTCCCGAGGCTGAGCAGTACCCCACTGCACACATGCACCACGTCACCTCCATCCTGCCCTCTACTGAAGGATGCCCTGGCGTCTCTGTGTCCTGGCCACTGTGACTAATGCTGCAGTAAACACAGGGGTGCATATATCTTTGTGAATAAATGTTTTTGAGATTTTTGGTGTAGATACCCAGAAGAGGGGTTGTTGGGTCATACAGTAACTCTATTTTTAGGTTTTTGAGGAATGGCCAGGCTGTTTTCCATAGTCCCTGATGGCAGCACAGGCTTATGATTCCCAGCCCAAGGAACTTTTCCTCAACCTAGCCTGTCCTACCCCAAGTATCTGTGAATGACTACTGTGTCCTAGGCCGTGTGCTTGGCAACAGTTAACAAACTTTCCTGACCAGAAACTGCTCCATTCTGAGAGAGTGTCTGGCATATGTGCTAAATGGTGAATACAAGTGCTGGAAGGAGAGGGACAGTCAGGAGATACAATCGGGCACAATGACAGATCTGCAGCCCACAAGCGGGTAGACGTGAGGCAGACAAGGGCTGGGGTTTCTCTCTTCAGCAGAGAGGAGTCAGAGGAGAGGTATATGGACGAAGAGTAAATTATACAACTGTCACTAACAGATCAAGTATGGGTTTTGTTCTTCTGACTTTAGTCCTAATTTTAGTCAGCTGAACTGAGCAAATTTATATTAAATTTCTTCTGCTCTCCTTTTTCTAAGCTATGTATTTAGTCAGAGCATTAATACAAAATGTCTTGATTGGCAACACTGTTTTCAGCCTAAAGAGAAACTTTCTCTCTTCTTGAAGCGTGTCTCATTTTGGTTGAATGAATGTCCTGACTTCTTTTACGGTGCGGGGCAGGGGGATGGGGAGTACAGGGTGAGGAAGGGATTCTAACCTTATGGTTTCACCTCAGTGGGTATGTTCTCACCCAGTATTTCCACAAAGTCCACATCTGATGCTCTTCATCTATCAACGAGCTTAGTGCAAGTAATGTTACACAGTTCCTGAACCTGCTGCTTCTTTTACATGGATTTAAATTTTAACAGGCTTGACCTGAGACTGAGGACCCAACAGTGGAATTTCAGGCATCAGCCACAGGAACGACAGGAAGGGGTGGTGTTCAGAGAGCCCAGCCCGCAAGGGCGGTTTTCTAACACCGGACCACTCACACCAGCATGCTTATGCTCTGACAGTTACGTGTTCGCTGTAATCTTGTCTGCTTAAACATTTACACTCCCACGGCACATAATCTTCTGTGTCTACAGGACCTGACAGAACCTAGTAATATCCACATCTTCTGTTCTGTGGTTCAACATTAATAAGAATGATGCATGAGAAAACTCTGCCACATGTAAAGTAAGTTCTCCTTTCTGTAAACATGCAGGGTCTTTTCTAAGAGCCTGCGCACTGTGAGTGGCTGACGGGGGCCGTACGGCGCTCAGTATACACATAAAACTTCCTACTACAGCTGTGGGACCATGTGACAGCGAGGTCTTCACTGAAATACTGTATCACAGAACACGGTTTGGATATCATTGTTTTAGCTAAAAATTGCCCCAAAACACATAACCTTTCTTGATTCATTGGGTTGCAGGCAAGCTGGTCTTTACCTTCTCAGTTCAGACACTATCTTACTAACATTCCCAATCATCCAAAGGCAAGTGTTGTCAAATTTATTACATTGGCTAGCCAATGAAAATGCATTTTGAAGTAGACTGCATGAAAAGAAAGGACACCATCTTTTAAACTTTAAAAACTTTTGAAGTTTTTTTTAGCAAAACTTAATTTGAACTCCATAGGGTGTGAAACCAAATCCTCAGTTGCTGTTTCTTCTTTATCCAGTTATTCCTAGGTTCTAATTTTTAAAATAGGTTCAAAAATCCTATTAAATTATCCAAAGAGTTCTAACCCCTTGCACTAAGAAACACCCATATTCAGATGATCTTTGTAATTTATAAATCAATGTTTCCTAACCTTGATTTTGAAAAGTCCCAAGGTATTTCTATCTTAATCTATAAGATTTTCTTTAAGTCTCAAAAAATTACTAAACATAATCCACATTAATTTTTGGAAAAAAGAACGGGACAAAGAACCAAGGCCCCATGGAGTCACTATTGCCGTTGTGCCAAGGACTCATCCACGAATGCTGTCTTGTCTCTTCTCAGAAGGGAGCACACAGTTTAATGCACTGAAGAGATTACTAAGAAAAATTTAAGAACATGGCTGTTTTTTTTTTCTTACGCCAGAAAATACTACCTCCCTTTCCACACTAGCTTCATTTTTCTTTTTGGTGAATTAACAAAACATTGAGAATTGTTGCATTTGAAATTAATTAAGTGCAACAATAGTTTTATTAAAACTACGAGATGGCTGGATTCATAAATCAAAGGGAAAACAAAATTTGATGAGGGAACAAGGTTGTTAGAGAGCAGTTGGTCTTTTTTATTCAGTTTTACTTTGTTTTCTATGGTGGCTCCTTTGCTGTATGTAAGGTCTCTGGGGGAATTATGTGTGCTTTTAATTTTTTCTCTCTATCTATTTATGTATCTTGAATACTTAGATTCATATTTAATGACCTGCCTATATTAAACTGCTAATTGACTACACAGACAAACCAGTTACATTTTCTACCTTTAATTATTAAATCGAGCTGTTTAATACACAATGCTCAAACCTGGAAATAGAATGCATTCCGAAAGTTTGTAAATTCATAGCTGGCCGGAAATTAAAATGTTCCTCTAGAGATAAACAGTATTTCACCTGAGAGTAAGTCCCAAGTCAGCCCAAGTAAGCATGTTTTACCTTCCCTAAACCTAAGACCTACCTCACCTCTATCACTTTTACCATCTGCCAGGTTGGGGATGGGGGCACACTGAGCTTTAAAGTATCCACGGAGCTTGCATTTGGACAAGAAATTTTCAGATGACAAGGAAAGGGGGGCCGGGTATCCATCCAGTCCTTGGGGGGAGTGGGCGGTGAGGAGTTATGGAAGCCGAAAGCTTCTCAGGCACAAATCACTAGAAATATTTCTCATTCATGAGTCACATCCTAGTCACTCTTGCCTCCTGGCACTCCGCCACCAACCACACACTCACCTGCTTTCTTCCATCAGCCCTAGAATCTACATCCTCTCCACTGCCACTTACTGGCTGCTTTAGCTGATGTGCGGCTCATCGTAGTGGGGAAATACAATCCCGCTGCTTCTTTTCTACTGAAAACAAACACTCGACCATGAGTAAAATGAACAAAAAACATCATCCCTAAACTCTAGCTTTGCTTTCATTATCTAGAACTCTTTTCTTATGAAGTGAATTGTGTCCTCCCCAAACTGCATATGCCGAAGTCCTAACCACCAGCATGTTGGAATATGACTTTAATTGGCAATAGGGTCACTGCAGAGGTAATTAGTAACTGGAGTAGGGTGGACCCCTAATCCAGAATGATTAGCACCTTTATCAAAACAATATGCCAAGTGAAAACACACACACACACACACACACACACACACACACACACACAGGGAGAACGCCACGTGAACAAGAAGGCAGAATTCGGACTGATGCTTCTACCAGCCAGCACACCCCCCGAAGCTAGAGGAGAGGCATGGAACAGACTCTCCCTCTCTGCCCTCAGAAGGAGCCAACCCTGCCAACACCATGACCTCAGGCTTCTGGTCTCCAGAACTGCGAGACAATACATTTCTATTGTTTAAATCACTCAGTTTTGGGTGCTGTTATGTCAGTCCTAGGAAACAATATAAGAATCAATTTCAAAACATAAGAAAGACATCATATACATAAGTATTAAGAGGTGAGTCTTAAGCAGCTCAAGGTTAAGTCACTTACATTTCAGGGCCACATTTCAGAACACATTCAAACTCAACTCTCCAGGGTACTGCTGCACGGAGCTGGGGCTGGGCAGGGGACTGACAGGGAGATGAGCTGAGGGAGGAAGGCACAGACAAGAATCTGGCCCTGGGCCTGGCCAAGCAATGGTGCAAAAGAAGAGAAGACATGAATGGGACTGTTTCCCTGCCCAGGACAAGGTGGTACTTCAGAAGACGATAAGAAAACAGTAATGGGCAGCAACTAGCTAAGGAAAAGAGAAGAGAAAGAGGGAACTCTCACAGGGCAGGCAGCTCTGAAGAGCAGGGACATTCCCAAGTAAGTTCTCTGCCGATACTCTGGCTAGTTCCTGGTCATGTATGTGTTCGCGCCCCATTAACATCAAGGTGACATACACTGGATCCTATATCGGTTAACTCCTCTAGCAAATGTTCAGAGTTTTTAACACAGCATCTGGCAATCATGATCCTACTTTTATTTGAGTGACCCTATTCGGGGCACTGAGAAAAGCGACTGTTTGACTGAAAACCCACATTGGGATTTCCTTTTCAAGCTCCCAGAGCTTGAAACACCTTGAAAGGCGTTGCAGCCAAATGCCTCCTTCCCCAATGTGCCAGCAGCCATTCCTGACTCTGCATCCAATGTGTACCCATTTCTGGCTCTGGGGAGCAACAGACAGAGCCCTCGATCTTCACGTTCCCCCACCTCACGGCCTCAGTGTCCTCAGAAAATTCCTCCTCTAACACTATTTACTTTACTAACGATGTTACCACCACGTAGAACACATAAATTCAGGCAGATCCTCTGGAAACTGGGGGAGTCAGTGATCCCATGTGTGTCCAGAAAAATACTCAAACACTGCACACCTGGAAGAGCATCAAACACAACATCCCGTAAGATCGATCACGAGACTGTGGCTTCACAAGCGTCTGTCTCTGTTTCTGAGCATGAATCTCTTTCCCGGCTCCGTGCGAGTCGCTGTTCCTCCGAGTCAACTGTCTTGAATGAAAAACCCTGAAATTCTCCAGCCTGCTGGAGGAGCACCGAAGAAAACAGTTAGTGGAAGGGGGTGGGTTTAGCTAAAAAGTATGTTCAGTGACACGGGAATGCCCGATCAGCTCCCGGGAGCACGAGTGTTGAAAAGCAGAGCAGGAGAAGCAGTACCAGCTACACCTGCATGTGTGCTGACCGACAGGAGATGAAGATGAGAAATGCACTTCAAAAATAATTTCAGCAGAAAAGTCTATTTAATAAGCACTCAACTTAGAAAATATCAGCTCGGATGAAAATGCTTCCAAGTAGTTTTAAAGATTTTTATTTTATATTTTTGAAAGGCATTATACTAATGAATACTGTAAGGTGAGAACGCTGGGCGGGGGAGAAGCAAATGCACTTTTTACTCGTCTGAGTTCTCTAAGCTGCGATCCCAGCTAGAAGCCTCAACCTCTGTGAATGCAAATGTAGGTAACATCATAAACTCTGAGGTAATTTATATGCTTTTTCTTTTTATTAAAAAATAAACAGGAATATTTTAATTATTCACTAGAATGTTAATATCAAACCAGTGTGATAGCAGCTAACACTGTACAAACAGCCTTTTGCTGGCTTTGTGTGACATGGATGATCTAAATTCTCTCCAATTTCATTGACTATTCAGTGCCTCCCCCGTTGTCCCTGCCCAATTTAGCAGCTTTGTAGCATAGAAAACATACTTTCCAATGCCCCGGTTGATGATAAATTTTTTACAAAATGCATACTTGTAACACTCATTCTTGGGTCACTAGAAACACAAAGCATCACCCCAATAATTCAAGTCAACGCATGAATTTCCTTTTCATCCTGAATCACTAAAACAACTGTATTAGTTCTCCATTTTGCTTCGTGTGCCTTGTCTTGCTAATGCTTTCTAAACAAAAAGATAGCCTGTCTTTCTTTCATCTTCACAGCCTGAATGGGGTTTCCTTAACAGTGTTACACAGTTTCTTCCTTGTTACAAGAAGAAACAAAGAGAGCGGAAGTGGTGAGACTGACAATAAAGGAACAGGTGGAGGAGGCCTTAGAAAGGGAAGCAGAGACTTGGATTCCTGGCCTGGGAAAAGGCCTGGCTTCTCTTGAGTTCCCCATCCCAACGAATGACATCATTATGAGTTGTTTTGTCCTCTCCCTCCCTGCTTGGTATACAATCATTCACCAAATGCTATTCATTCTGCCCCTTCATTTCCCATAGCTTCTCACTCCTCTCCGTTCTCACTGCACCCACCTCCACCATTCGGCCCCTCACCATGGTCAGCGAGACTGTTACAACAGCTGCCTAACCGGTGCCCCGTCCTCAGCCTACAATCTCTGCCCAGGGGATGTTTCTCAAATGAGAATCTGATCACTGCTCCACCACCACAGAGTGTTCAGAGGAAGGGTGTCTTGTCGAAGACCTTTCACTTAATGTCGTCAATGGGTTCTTGAAACTGTGACTTTAAGTAAAATGATACATAATGAAGGCAATTTTACCACAGGCTAATTGATGTAAACAAGAGTTAGGTTACATACAGCATATTTCTGGTCACAGAAACATCACCAAACTTCTAAATAAGGACACAAAGCACTTCTAGTATTAAACACTGAAATAAATGTGAGCTACACATACACTTAAGAAAGATTAATAAAAACCAATAAGGCCATTCTTTTCCAATCCCTGTATTACACTGTCCAGGGTTGCAGGTGACTGGAGCCTCTCCCGGCGGCAATGGGAGCCCACCCTGGCCTGATGCCCTTCCATCACAGGGCGCACTCACACCCACAGCCACACTCAGACTGGGACGGTTCAGATGCGCCCATTCACTTCATGGGCTCGGCTCTGGGATGTGGGAAGACACTGGAGTCCTGGAGAAAACCCACACAGAAAAGGGGGAAATGTGCAAACTCCACACCTGGTGGCCCCAGCTGGGAAATAATTTTTTTTTCTCATCAACATGAAAACAAAACATTATTTAAGGACATGTTATACTCCACTGCCCATTTCAGAGGGTAAGAATTTTCCCTACCTGCAAATGGGAAACGCAAATTCTTCAGCATGCCATCAAGCCCCAAGCTACTTACCAGCTTCATCTTCCACCTCTCCTGCCACTCCCCCATTTACCCTCCATCCCAGCCACACCAGCTTTCTCACCAGGACACGCTCTTTCACTCTGCATGTGTTCCTCTGCCTGAAACGCACTTCCTCCACATTTGCACGTGATGGCTCCTGCACAAATGCTGCCTGCTTTGCAAACCGTTCGATGACCTCTCCAGAGAAGACTAGTCAAGTTCCTGCAGGATGTGGCATAAATGTCCCTGAGGCTCCTGACTTCCCAAAAGAAAACACCATAAACCCTATTTCTCACTTCCTCATCAGACAAAGAGCTAATGTCAGTGCTTAAAGGGAAGGAGCTATGTTTTACTTACTTTCCTCTCCCTTTCCTCCTTCTGATCCTTCTACAATGCGCAGAATTAGTGTTGGAGAAACATTAATGTTCTTTAAACACTTGCTGGGTAAGCCTACTCAAGGGGAAGAAGTGTCCCTAGGCATGAAGGTGACAGATAAATCCTAGCTCTCCTCTTCTTGACTCTCCTCCCCTGTCCCCAGGTCCTCAGTCTTCAGTGCAGCCCTTACCTTGTCCCTAGTCCCTCGTTTCCCTCCACTCCCAGCATGGCTTCAAATTAGGGAAGTTCTCATTCAATCCTAACCCTTATATGTTGAAGATGAAAGAAGGAGAAATTATGATCTTACTATCAAGAGGGTGGAAGAATAAAAATATGTTCTAAGAGACCTAATTAAAAATTTAATCTCATATCTTCCCACCCCCCAAAAAAAAAACCAAAACAGTTATATGTGTTGGTTGGGACCTACAGAATGACTGATGCAGAATCAGGGGTGTCCAACCTTTTGGCAACTCTGGGCCACACTGGAAGAAGAGTTGTCTTGGGCCATACGTTAAATACATTGCAACATGTAATCACAAAAAGATCTCATAATGTTTTAAGTAAATTTACAATTTTGTGTTGTGCTGCCTTCATAGCCATCCTGAGCTGCTGGAGGCCTGCAGGCTGCAGGTGGGACTGCCCTGTATCTGTATGCTCAACTATGGACTGGCCTAGAGACCAAATACCCAGGTGTAATCTTGTTCTGTGGGTATATAACAGGCTCAGAGTTCTAAATAAACACTCTGTAAATTAACTATTAGGATACTCAGTTTGTTAATCATGGCCTATCTCTACTAAAGTACCCCCCAACCCCCGCTGCCAGAGTTTGAAATTCTCTCTCTAAATAATTTCCAGACTACCAGCGTGAGAGGAAAGAACACTTGTTAATATCAGGAAACCTAGTTTCAGATCAGAGGTCCTCTCATTCCTGCCTATAGGGGAAAAGCAACTACGGAAGTTCTAAACAGGACTAATTCTCTTGCCTCCATTCAAGACCAAGTGAAACTGGAATCTCCGGTGGCAGGATTTTTGCAGCTGTTTATTTAAGAAGCTCCGCAAGAAATTCTAATATGCAGCCCAGGTTGAGAACCTCATTCTAGATGGTGGTTTGACTTTAGGTATTTGTCCCTGGGCAAATTTCTTGTGAATCTGACCTTTACAGATCCTGGTTTTCCCACCTACAAAATGAAACTTTTGTGGTTGATGAGACTTCTTTATATTTGATAATCCTTTTTGGTTTTCAAAGCATTTACCACCTTTGTCTTGCTTCAACCAATTTTTTCCTCTGTTAGCACACATTTCCAAGTTTAAAAATATTATTTCATTTATTTGGCTTATAAACTAAACACAGAAACCTGCAAACGTTTTTTAAAGCAAACAAAGAAATATTCAGCCATGCAGAACAAAAGAGGGCACAGGAGAATCACTGGTTCCATTTTCTAACTTGCGAATGTTTAGTTGCTCCATTTCTCTTGGCTTATCTGACAATGTACAAATCAAGGAAAAACAGACGTGAATTTGTAAAAACCTTTGAGTGGCTTAGACAAAAGGGGTGGCAGGCAAAATTCCAACATGAAAAGTATGTTTCCTACATACTAACTAGTTCCTGGGAGGACAAAAATAACATACACAATCACCAAATTTTACGGATTTCGTTGAGAGCCATTGTGTTCAATTTTTTTTTAAAGGAAAAGAAGCAAATTCCATACTGTTCCACCCCCTCAAATGTATAGTTTCATCATTCTAACAAAGACTTTTTTTTTTGCATATGCTTCCATTAAGGTCATGACTGCAGCATAAGCTGATGATTTCAATAACACCCCCTCACTTCTTAAGTCGTTTTATTGCATGGCTTGCTGAGCAATTTAACACGCACAGCCCCTAATTTCTTTATGCTAGCGGTGGCAATACAAGCTTTGTCTTGCTTCAACCAATTTTTCCCTCAGTTAACACATCTTTCCAAGTTTAAAAATATATTTTTTTCATTTATTTGGCTTATAAAATAAACCCGGAAACCTGCAAATATTTTTTAAAAAGCAAATAAAGAAATATTCACCCATGCAGAAGAAAAGAGAACACAGGAGAATCACTCGCTCTGTTTTATAATATTATGGAACATTGTGTAGTCTTCTGTCAGTATTTATTATCAGTCATTTAGTTTATGATAGAGAATAACTTTTGATTACTGATGCTTGTAGTATTACTCACTCTGTCTTGGACTGTTTGAAGATCTGTATTTTTATTACAAAGTCTAATAAAAATAAAGTGAAAAACCCATAGGTCCCAAAACTGATTCCTGGCTTGTGTTGTATGTCACTCCTTTCCAATCTAAAAAGTATTTCTTTCTGCTGTTGCTCCCTGTCTCTTGCTCATAAGCAAATTTATCTCCTAATGCCTCATTCTTTATTTTAGCCATTAATCTCCCATTGAGAACCTCACCAAATGTGTTTTGCCGATAAAAATATTTAATATCTACTAGATTTCCCCTACCCACAAAACCATCCAACATTGTTTGGAGGGGGAAAAAAAATCAATCTTTTGTACCTGAATTTAAGTTTGCTGATTTGACTTAAAGTATTTTTCTCTAACTTCTTTGGGTCTTTACAGGAAATAATAGAACCACAGTGCAAGAACCCTATTTCTCTTTGTTATAGGTTGAACTGTGCCCCCCCCTAAAGATATGTCTAAGTTCCAACACCCAGTACCTCAGAAAGTGACCTATTTGGAAACAGGGACATCGCAGAGGTAATTAGTTAAGTAAAGATAAGGTCTTGCTAAGTAAGGTGGGGCACAAAATGATCAGTGTCCTTGTAAGAAAATAAGTGGCACAGAAATACACAGGGAGGCGATGGCCACATAAAGACAGAGGCTGATGCATGTACAAGCCAAAGAATGCCAAGTATTGGCAGCAAACACCAGGAGCTAACAAAGGCAAGGAAGGATTGTCCCCTACAGACCTCAGAGGGAGCACGCCCCTGCCGACACCTTGATTTCAGGCACGAACCATGAGAATACATATCTTGCTTTTTTAAATCACCCAGTGTGAGGTACTTTACTATACAGCAGCCCCAGGAAACCAATACACCCCTCTTTTCTCACTGTCTCCACATTTTGGGGCTGTCTATTTCACACACAAGTGCACACAAAAACAGAAAAAGCATCTCTAGTGGCTGCTGAGTATCACTTAGTCTAACAGTAGTTCCATCAGGTTGACATCCAGCTCGTGATTTGCACATCTATCTCCTGATGAGACCCATCTAATTTCTTACACCAGCCAAAATCCATCTTTCCACAACTTCTAAAAATTGATCCCTCCTACCTCCAGGAAACAAAGAACAATCATCCTTTTCCATGATGTGTGTGTGTATGTGCAAATGTTTGACCACAACATCACAAGCCAATCACTGTTCTCCCCCTAAATGATACACCCACTTTCCTTTGACTCACTCTTCTTGGGAAAGTTTCCATTTCCCCCATTCTCTGATGGGAAGGAAATGCCTCTGCATAGGCTCCAGTACCATTTCCTCTCTCCCATCCCCTTTTGTCTCTCACCCCTTCTGCCTTTTCATCCTCTGACTGCCCTCAGCTTTGACATCTCTCCTTGTCCTTTATCAGATGGACAAGAGGAGGGGAAGCCTGATTTTACTGTCACTCCCTACCCGATCTCTGAGCGCCTCAGGTAGGGGAGTCTGCAAATAAACAGGCACTTTAGCCCAGAAATCAAGGGCAGCTGGTAAGTCAAGACCCTGCGGATGTCCCCAGTACATCATCCCGGCCCCCGTAAGCAGAGCAGGGAAACCACTCCCCCTACAAAACAGGAGAAGTGCCTGAAGTGAGGGTGCTCTTGCCATCCTTTCTCTTCATGTCAACAAGGACTTACTGTGGGCCTGTTATGCGCTTGTTTTGCTTTTCTCTTTGTTTACTTCCTGTCTGTCACCCCCTACAGTTTTTCTCCAAACACTGTGTCTCCCTATTGTCTTACTTTCCTTGTCCTCCAAAACAGGACAGTTCAACATACGAATCTCATTGAGTGACTCTAGAAATACATCTGTGTCTCCAAAGGCTAAACGCAGCCTATGTATAATACGTTACATACACAGCAACTGCAGGGTGGGGAACCAGATTGCACAATAACTAAAGTATGGAATTGGGAGTCAAAGTCCTTCAGATTTCTACCACATTCTCAATGTATGATGGCCTCGATCTAGTCACTTAACTTCTGAGCTTCAAGGCTCTACTAAAAGATAAGGCACCTCCTCTTAGGGCAACTACAAAACAAATACGTAAACTACTAACTTCACATGATTTATTAACCTTTATTTACTTCATTATTCAACAAATATGTATACCAAGTATACCCATAATTTCCAAAAATTCTAATTTCCCAGCATTTAAGAGTTTGCTAGTAAATCAGTAACCACCTGGCACAGACATTAAAGAACAATAGCCACAGTTAATATGTTAAGAATTAAATACAAAAGAATAACAATACCAGAGACAGGAGCAAATGTCTACAGATTTAACATCTAAGCCATGTACCACAATTTCACTGAGAAAAAAATGCTTAAGGTTTGTTTTAATGGGAAAATACAGATTTATTAAAAATTGAATTTTATACATGTTGTTTATCAATGTATCTATTGATGCTCCTTTACCTGAAAACTAAACCTATCAATAAGCACTTCCTAGGAACTTAGTATGGGTTAGGCTGTGTGCCCGTGAATTTGTCCAGGCAAGCCAGGTCTGGAGAAGGCAGTTATGTGATCCTGAAATAAGGTAGATTACATTTTTTAACATTTCACACAGTAGCCCTGGCTGGTGTGGCTCAGTGTACTGAGCGCCAGTTCAATTCCCAGTCTGATAGGGCACATGTCTAGGTTGTGGGCCAGGTTCCCAGTTAGTAGGGGGCGCATGAGAGACAACCACACATTGAGGCTTCTCTCCCTCTTATTCTCCCTCCTTTCCCCTCTCTCTATAAATAAATAAATAAATAATCTTTAAAAAAATTTCACACAGTAAAATTTTACACAGGCTAGTATATACCACATAAAAAACTAAGCTCTTCCTTTTCTTTATTTTGAACCCCAGAAGCCAAGCCAAGAGGAGGCAAAGAAAGTGTTTTATGTCTAAGAGTATTAACTTACCATTATCTTTAAAGTGATATGCATTTACCAAATTCACCATCCATAGTTCCCACACTGCTAGGAGGCCAGCAAATATAACCTCTCTTCTGCAGAGGTCTTTATTTTGCGCTCAAAACAAAGGAGCAGAAGAGTGTGGGTGAATGGGGGTAAACTTACTGAAATTTTTGCTTGGGGGTCTCAATTTAAACTTATTTCCTGAATGAGATGTCAAGATAATTAGTTTTTACCCTAAAGTGCTGGAATTTTCCGAGCTAGTTTAAGAAACTGCAAATAAATTTACACTTTAAATCCGTTAACTCTTAACCTAACCCACGTTTATAGTCTTATGCTTTCCTTACTGATAAACTTCCCATTGCAGCAAACCTTTCATAAATTGAAATGCTCTTCTATGAAAAGCAAATCTTATTAAAAAAAAAAGAAAAGCTGGAACACCGCAGGGGGCTGGATGTGCCATCTGGACGAATACTCCTTCAGTAGACAAAGATTCGCAGCCTGAGATGAAGGACTCAGTGTGACTTGTGACAATCTTCAGAAATATACAGCTACACTGCCATTTATTCCACTATTTGATTCATATTTAATTTTTTTAATTTTTTAATCTTAGATGTTAATTTGGTATTAATCACAGTATCTTTTTTAGGGTTTTGATGTCCTTGAGTCATAGCAAGTTTCCCACATTTTTCCCCTTTATTTATTTTTTTAATGGCTTCTCTTACATTTTCTTGTATTTCTCTGCTTCATCTCACTGTTTCTGTATTACTTTGATCTCACTGGGTTAAATTTCGAATATTCCCTCCCCTAGTTTGTAGTTTGTTTTATTTTTTATCTCCTGCACATTACAAAATCCCAGCCAAGTTCCAAACTCATTTTGCATTCCTTCAAGGTCTGCTTTTCTCAAGTCCCATCTTTCTGTGTTAGTACTCTTCCTTCCCACAGATCTTCATCAGCAATTCAAACCTGATGACGTTATGATCGCATCTTCAGTGTTTTTCTACTCCAACCTTATTTATCACACCTGCATTATTTCCAAAGATAAGGTCTAAAATAACTTCAGAGCAGAGCTTGTTAACTATTGCGTGTGTGCAAACAGCCCACCGTTACTGAGAGATAAGGCCACTTCTCTACATTCCGGCATTTGCTGAACTGAAATCCCTTAGCAGGAGATTGACCTGCTTTCAGACTTTTCTATAAGCTTGTTTCCTTTTCTATCTTCCTATCACCCTGTTCTTGCATAATTTGACGAAAAAAAGATGGCGCTCCTTTCTCCTCCCTGATTGTATTTCCTTCAGGTGTTTACTCCCACCTCACCTCCTCCTTTCTCTCTCTCTCTCACCACACCTCCACTAGTGTAAGTGGAAGATCCGTTTTCTCTGACAAAAAGCCAAAAAAAAAAGTTTTCATTAGTACTTTTTTGCCTCTAATAACCACTTCAAAATCCTCACAAACCTTTAATATGTCCTACAACTATTTGGATTGCCTAAACAACACCATCATATACAATCTATCTCTTGTTATAGGTTTGCTCTCAAAATAACATGTCCAAAGTCTGCAAAGTTGTGGCACATCTGGAAAGGTGAATCTGGATCTCAACATTTCACTTTGCCTGCCTTTACTTTTCCTTATACCGCTATCTTTCTTTCTCATTAATTAACTAATTCATTCATTCCTATATTCCAAAACATTTTCTTAGGCTCTCCCAGATGCCAGGCACATAACAATCACAGGGAATACAAGGTAAGTAAGAGTTAGTTAGTCTTTGGTCTCAGGGAGGTTCACAGTTTTGCAAAAAATCTAAAGGTAGAACAATTGATGATAATACTATGTGACAAATGCTACTGCTATTTACAACTGTCCTAGGAGCATAGCAGTATATACAATTAATTAATTCTACCTTAGAGGATCATGGAGCAGTTTGACAGAGTATGGAAGTCTTATTTAAATCTTTAAAAACAGCTAAGGAGAGGAGAGAAGGCTATAACAGAAGGAGAAAATGATACCTAACAAAGACAGAAGTAGCTGGAATATTTCCAAAAATCAATAATGACCATATGGAATAGAAGCAAAATATCCTTTGAACTGATATTCTTATTTTGCCATAGGAGAGTACCTGCTTCATAGAGCGGTTATGAAGAGTAAATATAAATATACATAAGTCCCTTTAGTCCCTGGCATATGGTACATGCTCAAAAAATGGTAGCTGTTATTATTTCATTATAGATTACATATGTGCATTTCATCTTTCTTTTCTTTTTTTCCCCCCTTGGTTCATGGCTTGGTTTCAGGTCATTGTGGCTGCTGAGTGGCTGCCACATTGTGGCTGATGTCCAGTGAAGTGACACCCTATTTGGTACAAATCTAAGGAGCTGAGGTGTCTGTTATAGCTTCCAGAGTAAAATAATTAGGAGAGATGGCAAATAAACATAGCTGAGAAGTGTGCCATAAGAAAGCTAGCTAGACCACATCTAATTTTTATTCTCAAATACTCAGACTCTTTTTATACCTTTCTTTTTTAAGAGGGAGTCAAGAATTGACAAAACAAGTTCATAGCTAAGATTCACTGAACACTCCTACCAATACAGTAAGCCTTGGGGTAAGTACGGAATGAAATCCAGCTCAGTATCTTCTATCTCCTAAAGCTACACAAAATGCTTTTGAAAACTGATGTTCTGAATAAGGCTTTGTAATAGTCTGTGGAAAAAAGAGATTCAGTTATGCTCCTTTCTTATTGAAGTGGGATGGGGTAGGAACGTGTACTGACATTTTTTAATAACTTGCAAAGTATTTAATTTAGAGTTCTAATGCGCTCATATACATTACTTTATTTGAATTGATAATCAGATTAATTTATTTGCTCAAGGTCACAAAATGTGCACGAGAGAACAAGACCGTGCAGTCTCCAGACTCCAAGGACCAAGTGTCTTTCCCAAAGACAATTTAAAGGCTACTAATCATCTAGTTAACCAACATGCAAACATCTTGGTTAACTAAGTTTTTATACTTACAATGACATATAACCCCAGACTAACATAATTCTGTATTTCTACCTCCTGCTCTCTCCAGAGAATTATTTTTGCAATAATCTAAGTGGCTATCAAAGTTATAAGATATATTATGAATATAATGATAAACCCCATTTCTTTTGAAATTTTGACGTTAAATTAATGAGAAAACAAAAGCAATGAAGAATTTCAGATATGATAGAGTAAGTGTTACCCAGACTTGCCTTCTTGCTATAAATGACTTTACAAGTGAACAAAGTATATAAGGCAACTCTTTCAGGTACTGGAAAATTGGCAGCTTAAGAGACACTCTATGTATGATAATCCAGATATACATTAGCAGATAAGAACTTTCAATCAGCTAGTACAAATATGTTTGAAGACCTAAAGGAAAACATAATCTCAATGAGTGAAAAATAGGAAACTTCAGTAGACAAATGAAAATTATAATAAATAATCAAATGGAGATTCTAAAACCAAGAAATGTACAATAGCATTCACTTCACAGAATGGGTTTAAAATCTGAGATAGAAAATAACAGACACTGAACTCAAAGAAAGATCCATGTAATCTAGCCAATGGGAAGAACAGAAAAGACAAAAAAGATAAAAAATAAACAGAACTTTAGCAACCTATAAGACAATGTCTAACATTAATGTATTTGAGCTCCTAGAAGAAAGATAGAATGAGGTAAACAATATATTTGAAAAAATAATTTTTAAAAGTCCTGAATTGGGTGAAAAACATTAATCTACAGATCTAAGAAGCTCAGCAAACTACAAGTAGAATAAATACAAAGAAAACCACACAGGGACTTTGTGGTCAAATTAGTGAAAAACAAAGAGAAAAAGAAAGTATCAATTGGTCACATTCAGAGTAAAATGAGACATCAGTTATAAAAAAAGGAAGGAGAAGAAGAAGAAATGGAATTCCAAGAAATGGAATGAAAGTGGTGAAATGAAGATAAAATAGTCATTAGGGGGTGGAGGAATTGAACAAAAAAGAAAAAAAAGGAAAAAGGACTCAAGGACACAGACAACAGTGTGGTGATTGCTGGGGGTGGGTATAAGGTGACTAAATGGTAATAGAAAAACTATGATGAAGATTAAATTTAAAAAAGAAATAAATAATTAAAAAGTATAAACAGAAAACAAAAAATCAACATATGGTCCTATTTCCTTCTTGCAGTTTTTTTTGTGTAGATATTGTGTATGATTTTTAGCCCAAACTGAGGTCATACTACATATCTTAAAATGTGTTTCGTGTTCCCTAGTAGTATGTCATGAGCAATTTCTAATGTTATTCTAAAGCATGTTTTAATTGTTACAAAGTATTTAATAACATAACTGTATAATGATGTTAATCAAAAAAAAAGTCAACCCAAAACTCTATATACAGTAAACTATCCTTAAAACACAGGGATAAACAGAGACATTTGCAGGTGAATATAACCAGAGGGAATTAATCCCCAGCACACCTGCAGGAAGGAGTAAAGACGGAAGGAATAAAGATGGGAAAATATAAAAGACCAACTTCACTTAGTTTTTTTCTTTTAATTTCCTTAAAACACAAGTGATTGTTTAAACAAAAATTGCATCATTGTACTGAGAAGTTCATAACACAGGTGGCAGAAAAACACGAAAATAATCCAAAGGACTAATGAGTATATGTGGAACAATATTAATTCTAGGTAGCCAGTGGTAAGTTAAGGATGCATACAGTAATTGCTAGAATAATTTCTAAAAAGATACAAAGGTTATATAAAAAGCCAATAGAAAAAGAATAAAATAAAATATTATAAGTTATTTGATAAACCCAAAGGTAGCAGAAAATATGAAACAAAAAACAGATCAGAAGAGGAAATAAATTGCAATGTGACACAATAAATCCTACCTTACAATAGATATCCTGAGTATAACAGAATTTAAAATTGTAAGTCAACAACATGATATCTAGAAAAGCATAAAGTATATGAAAAGTAAACATTTCATTGTAAATAAAATTCTGACATTCTAAATAATAAGAGAAGTCCAAGGGAAATCAGAAAATATTTTAAATAATTTTTTTAAATTGGTTCTTTGAACAGATTAATAAAACTGGCAGACCCCTAGCAAGA
The DNA here is from genome assembly GCF_004126475.2 of Phyllostomus discolor. Classification (NCBI taxonomy): domain Eukaryota; kingdom Metazoa; phylum Chordata; class Mammalia; order Chiroptera; family Phyllostomidae; genus Phyllostomus; species Phyllostomus discolor. The sequence goes on from NC_040904.2 coordinate 187,667,588, forward strand.
CTCTTTTTCTACCAAAAAAAAAAACCAATATAAGGAATAAAAAAGGAGATATAACTACAGACCCTATAGACATTAAACTAATAAAAGAATATTAGAAACAACTTTACACCAATAAATTTGCCAAGTCAGTACATTTGTACAATGGAATACTTCTAAGCAAACTCACACACAGATGACAGGGACAGATCTCACAGCTATTATCTTTGGTTGGGGGAGACAAGCACGAAATCTCATGTGATGCTCTAAAACTAGCAAAGCTCATCTATGGTGGGTGATAAAATCAGATCAGTGCTTATGTGGGGCAGAAGGTCAAACGAGTAGAATTCACCGGCAAAGGACATGTATGGTATTTCTGGGATAATGTAATATACACAAGACTCATCACATTGTGCACTTAACACCTGAACCTTACTGAATAAAATTTACATCAAAGAAATTAATTTTTAAGAAAAAATTAAAAATTACCACCAAAATAGGAAGCAATGTGAATTTAGTTCAAAAATTTTTTTCATTTAAAAAATTCTGCAAAAGTTTAAAAATACTTCATTTCTATTACATACCTTCTTAACAGAATAGGAAGCATGCACGGTGGGCCAGGAAGTGTGCTAGACGCTTTCACCTGTGATACTTCACAAAGAGTGTGTCTGCAATTCATGATAAGATCTAGCACAGTGCCTTGGGAGACAGAAAAAGCAGGGAAGCTGGAACCAGAAGACCTGGGTCAAATAATGACTATATGTCATCTCTTGGTTTTGTGACCTTGGGCAAGTCACTTAATTTTAAATTTCATCAACTACAGGACTGACATGAAGGTTAAAAAAGTATTTTAAAGTAGACACTGATTAAATGAAGGAGATAAACAACAACGTGGACAGGGCTATAGGAGACGGAAGATACAGGGGAGAGTGTGTTTCCAGTCACATGTTTGTCTGTGGATAGGTGGAGGAGAGGAAGCAGCAGAGGCATCCAAGTTCGTATCATGAGCAGTGGGTGCAGTGATAGGACACGGTCAGCTGAGGGCCCAGACTGCATATACTTATTTGTGACCTGAACAACAGCATTCTGGACGAACAACCGCTTGTCCTGGCAAGGAGCAAGAAATGGCAGGCTCCTCGGCCACTTCAGACTCCAAGGGTCTTTACCCAGTTTCCTAAAAGCTGCAAGGAGCCTTCTATTACTATAGATCTTTGAAGTGCCAACATGACTGATGACCATCCATTCCTTCTAATCCTGAGGTTTTCGGAGATTCTGCTCTAAACAAGACAACCAGGAGAGAGGTCTTCTGGATATGGCAGCAGTAACCAGAGAGATGCTATCACTGAGGCCTAGCAGGCTGATCCTCAGTGGAGTTCTAGGGAACAGTGTGAGGCCTGACAGAGTATTCTAAAAGTACCTGAGTGTAAAAATCCAGAGGATGACTACAATAGAGGCCCAGATTTAAGACCGGAGGTGTCTCATATCTTCTCCCAAATACTAGTAGGGCACCTAGAAATTCAACGTTCAATCACGGAACAGTGCAATAAGGTTTTATCTGACGAAGGTTTCAACAGGATGCCACGGGGGCACAATGAGGGGGTAATGAACCACACAGTGGGGAGGCAGCAGCATTGGGAAACATTCTTTGAGGAAAGCGACACCTGTGCTGAATCCAAAGCCAGTAAGGAAGTATTTGGGCAGCAGGTATTTCAAGGTGGGGGTCACAGCACAAATACTCAAACGGGTTGGACGGTGCCACCCAAAAAAAACTGCAAGAAATTCCAGAGCTGGAGCAAACGATGTGCAGAGAGAATGGGGAGACAGGCAAAGGCAGGGTCTGGGGAAGGACCGGTTTTAAAAATCAGGCTGGAGGAATTTACAGTTTACCTTGAGATGAAGAAAAGCCACTGAAGGATTTCAAGCCAGGAGTATCACAATCAAATTAGCATTTTTAAGAGATCGTTCTGGCAACCTTGAGAAGGACAGAATAGAAGGGGACAAAAGTACAGACAGGGAAACTAGTTAGGGGACTGTTGAAGAGACCCCCGTGGGGAATGGCAGGGGCCTAACACAGCAGCGCTCGGAATGGAGGGACATGTCAGATACAGAGAAGAGACCCAGCACCCTAGGCCTGGTTCCCTGATTTACGTGGAGGGAGAGAAAGAAGGAATCAAGCACAACTCCTGAGCTTCAAGCTTGGATGTGTACTAGAATAACTCAACCTACATTTGAAAGCATCAAAAACAATGATCCTACACTCAAGTTTTAAAAAACGAATCAACACAGAGGCACAGGTTTCCTCAGACAATGTGCATACACCATCACTAAGAAAAATCAAACCCTTAAATTCACAGAGAGGAGTAAGCCAGAGCTAAAGAAATTCCTGTCTAACATGTTGATGAGTGAATAATCAAATAACAAGGAAGGCAATTCACTAACAAGAGAGCCATCTACTGCCTTACAAGGATAGTGCAGCAATGAAATGCCACCAAAAAATGTGGAAGAAAGCCAAGTGTTTTAACACTTCACATCGTACATGTAGTCACAAAATATCTGACCCCTCCCCCACAAAAAATCCAAGTGGTTAGCACTTTTAGCTAATAACCAAATATTTTCACTTACTTATTTCACCTAAAAACATCAATTCAATATATACCATCATTTGAATAGAATATGCTTACCTGCCATCATTGCTATCATACTGGCTTTGTAGACATTAGTAAGAGATCCAAGTTCTCCTGTCGCTAAGATGGTTTTGAGATGAGCTGTCCCACAGGCCTTGCGAAACTGACGAATCTCATCATACAGGGCTGGAGAAAGAAATAATTGAGGCAGTTACAAAGCAGGCAAGTGATAACATGACTTGGCAGCCCTTTAGAGCTGGTAGAACCCATCTCAGATTTAGGAAACATAAAACATTTGTCACTTTCTAAAATCCACCCCAATTTAACATAGCCTAGAGCATTCTGTTGCCGTTCCCATCCTGCTACAAGGAATGCTAAGTTTGCTACCATGAAACCATTTCTGAGCCCTGGCCCCAGGTCGAGAGCCATGAAGCTTTTAAAATATCATTATAATGACATGCAAAAATTTCCAGTAATTTCCACCTCTTCCAGATGACAGATAATTATTAAAAAAAAAAAAAAGAAATTTACCTACTATACATATGGGGCATACCACTTTGCAAACTAAAGAAAAAAATCTTCAGGTCCTTATTAATTCTTCCATTCACACATAATAAGTTGTCTTGTTGGAATATAAAGCAGGCCTTTCTGGAGAGCTCAGCTAATGACAATGAAGACATAACAGCTTGTCCCACTCTCTGCCGAGGTATGTGCCTACAAATCTGACTAAAAGGTGCCGCCTCAGCACTGGATGTGTGGGTGGAACCTGTGCAGATGCAGCCTGATCTATGAACCCTGGACCCTAGACCCACATCTGGCTTTCCTGGGCTCCATACAGCATCCTGAAAGCAGCTTGATTGTTACATATAAAACTACACACAACAAAATAAAATTGAAACAAAAATAAAAGCAAAACACTTCGGATTCAAACTAACAGAATTTTAGTAAATGAAATGAGTACAGTAAGAATAAAAGCTTAAAAAAACTATTTTACAGCATGTGGTCCTGGCACCAGTGAATTTGGGCTTTCTCTCACCTTCCATCAGGTTGGCCATATTCATTTCTTCAACTTAAACTATTGCAAATTAGGACTAAGATCGGGGCTTTTTCTTTCTTCTGTGTGTGTGTGTTTCATGAGAAGTAGTTTCATAAGCACACAGACTAAACTGAGCAGAAAGGAAACATTCATATAAGGGTTGGGATTAGGGTAAAAAAATTTTAATACAAAAAGGAAAGTTCTGTAATTCACAAGTTTCCTAAAGTACATATAAAAGACTTAAAAGACAGCAACATCAGTCAAACCCATGAAAGTTATAACAAGAAGGACAAAACTTGTCTTCCCAATCCTAGATAACCTGAACTTAAGCTGAAGCTTGAAAGTGAAAACAATACAGATAAAGCCAAATATTCTATTACGAGACGCGAGGTAAACTTCAGTGACTGCTGTCACAAGAGATGGTACTTGTAGATTTTTAAGAAAAGATGGGGTACTTTCACAAATCCCTAATAATCTGTAGTTCTGGGTATTAGACATGACCTGAGATGCGACACCACCAGCCTTTCCCTGCCTCTCCTACCTAAACTGTGAGAACATCATCTTACCTGCGCATCTAATGTGCCAACATGTATGAGAATGCTATGAGGCATAAACAGTGATGATAAAAAGGCTACGTGATGATAATAATTTATATTCTTTTAACTCATTGCCTGACTTACTGAATCAAAAATGAGGGGGTTTTCTCTAAGAAGCAGTGACAACAAGATCGCTTGATCTAAAAATTCAAAAATGCTAATCCAGAGTTAACTTGTGATTTAATTAATGACTTTTCTTCCACAGTACAGTGCTGCTGTCAAAAGCGAGCTGGAGAGTCAACAAATGTGGATTTAAAACCCAACTCCACCACTCACTGTGTGACCTTGGGCAAGTTACTTCTCTTAGCCTCAGTACCACCTAAAAGTGTCAATAATAACATTTATTTTATAAGGTTGTTATGAGGATTAAAAAGATGTATGTATCTTTTATATAAATATCTTTATATATATATATATATATATATATATATATATATATATATAAAGTACTTAACACATTGCCTGGCTTATTATAAACACTCAAAACATGTAATCCTTATTAAGCTCAGAATGCTAGTAAAATGAGTTCTGTTAAGTGTTGTGTGATGAAAGTCAAATCTTGTTTCGTGGACTGATCCCTGTACTGCACTGAAATTTTTTATAGGGATTAGTGCTTATAATCAGTAAGCCATCAGATAAGGCTTGAAAGTGTTTTATTACAGCACTTGTTAAAGTGAACTTTGGCCTACATAACAAAATTCTTAAAACACTGATCTCGACCATATTTTGGACAAAAGCACCACCCTTTTTCTAAAGAGTACTACCTTTTGATATCTGGTGAATTTCTCCATCTACAAGTAAAATCAACCAGAAAACCTGGACATGTTTTATGACTCAATTATCAGCTATCTGGAAGGTATGCTCTTTAATCCACAATCCAAACAGAATGAACCAAAAATGATCACTTAGAGCTGAACTGGACGCATCAAATACACAACCAGTGCCGTTTTAGCCTTTAACTGCCAACTCCTCAAACCATTTTACTGACCTATTTCACCACATTAAGAGGGTCAGGTTTTTCTGAGCAAATATCTTCATCTGTGAAGTTCAACATTAGGAAAGTCGCCGCTTCCTTCTATTACAGTTCTTCCCAGAGTATACCAGAATAGTTGCATAAAAAAGCATTATCTAATGTGGCCTTTTTAGTTTCTAGTTTCAGGGTGCACAGCGTGAGACAAGCTCGGGCACGCAGTTCCTAACCCTGGTGACCCAACAATTTCACTGCTGGGATTATATCCTAAGAACCCTGAAACACCAATGCAAAAGAACCTATGCACCGTAATGTTTATAGCAGCACAATTTACAAGAGCCAAGTGCTGGAAGCAACCTAGGTGCCCATCAGTAAATGAATGGATCAAAAAACTATGGTACATTTACACAATGGAATTCTATGCAGCAGAAAGGAGGAGCTCCTACCCTTTGTGACAGCGTGAATGGAACTGGAGAGCATTATGCTAAGTGAAATAAGCCAGACAGTGAAAGACAAATACCATATGATCTCACCTTTAACTGGAACCTAATCAACAAAACAAACAAGCAAGCAAAATATAACCAAAGACACTGAAATTGGGAACAAGCTGACAGTAACCAGAAGGGATGGGGGAGATAATGGGGGAAAGGGTGAAGGGTTTACAGGAACAACTATCAAGGACACATGGACAACAACAAGGGGGGGTGGAAACAGGGGAGGGAAGTGGGGAAGGTTGGGGTGAGGGAGTTGGGAGGAAAGGCAAAAAACTGTACTTGAACAACAATAAAAATCAAAAGTATTAAAAAAAATAATAACATGGCCTTTTTAAAATGGGGCCTGGGCTCCATCAGTGACTGCTTCAATGTGGGCCTCTGAATCTTAGAGAGTGATACAAAGATGAAAGAATGGTTACAGGCTTTCATTAGTACTGCAGCATCAGCAATGGCAGCAGATGCAAGAGCCCAGTGGCCACAGCCAGCAGCGTGGCACCGCACCCACCAGTGGCAGCAGCACCAGCAGGGCCCTGTGACCAAGCTCCTCCCCTGGCTAAGGTTGGCTGTATCCTCCGCTCTTTACTGGACATACTTGTTTCCCAAGCCTGGTATTCCAGGCTTCCTACTACTATAGTGCGTTACTATATATCCTCCTAATAAATCCCTTTCAGTTTACTTAATCAGAATTGGCTTTGTTTTCAACTCGTAAGTCTAGCATAACAAATATTTACTGAGGAAGGATGGAATAGCAGAAAAGAGTGTCAGCGTCCCGAATGTCTGGGTTCATATCCTGGCTGTGAAACTTACTTGTTGTTTGATTTGGGCAATTTACTTAATCTTTGTCCATTTCCCCATCTATAAAATGGGGATAATAGAGGTACCAACCCTTCATGGAGTTATTTCAAGCATCAAATAGGTTAATACATATAAAGTGCTAAGGACAGCGTTTGTCATGTAGTTAATGCACAAGGAATGGCAGCTACTTGTTTTCCTATCGCTGGTAGCGGTGGTAGCGCTGTTCCTTTGTTGCTGAGTGCTTCTTAGGTTCAGAGTACACAGGGACTGACAAAAGCAGAGGACACCATGACCTATGTATAAAATTTCTCTCCAGGGGAATTGGCAGAGCAGTTTGGGGGAGAGAAAGTTTACTATATCGCAATGTTCTAAGACCTCAGAGCCCACGCTCCTTTGGGTAACACAGACTTCTGGGGTAATAAGACAGTTTGGGGTAATAAGACTACTTACTACATTTGTAAACTTGTAGGAATAACTCACTTTCCTAAGCCTAATTACTTAGGGGGCCACAGTTTGCTCACGTATTTTTCTGAAGATTAAATAAAGTAATACATATGGCTAGAACAGCATCAGGCATACTGTAGCATTTAATCATTCAATACTAGTTTTCCATATTTTTCCTAACATGCTTCCAGGAATGCAAAAAGAACTTTATAATACAAAACAAAGCAAGCATTGCTGTAATGCTTGTGAAAGTATATTTAGCATTTACAAATCTTGCATATAAGAAAAAGAGACCACTCAAACACAAGCCATAGAAGCCACAAGAAATCTTACTGAAGTGTCTAGAGAGTTCTGAGCACCTTGGCATGACCATGAGAGACACCTCAGAACAAGACAGATGGTAAATGCAACTCAAAGAACTTGATGGCTGAAATGTAACTCAGACAATCTCAAATCATTATGTCCTTTAACATGCTCAACTGACACTTCCCTCTCAATATAAACAAGCAAAACAATGAAAAAAACTAATGGGTGGATTTCCCCCTACATTAGCAGCAAAGGGCAGCAGCAGGATGTGGATTTATATAATTGTGACGAAACTATACATGTGGAGAAAATTACAAATGAAGTAATAAATGCAAGAGACCCTGTTTCCAAAAAATTCATCATTACTCAAAAAAATGAAAAATACCCTATGTGTTCAAAGCATCTTCCTTTAAAAATTCTCAAACTGTTTTCACTGCATCCAGGGACACTTTTACCACAGGATCTAGTGGATCATTAACTAGCCTGAGTACATGGTACTGGGCCAGGGAGACAGCCCACAGGAATAAGAGATAATTATACACAAGGAAATTGGTTAAATAAGTAAATATACTGGGAATGATGGGAGCAAGACTTCTCACTGACATAAAAGAGGGACATAAATACTGAAAGGAAGAGGTAAAAATAAGCCGTGTAATGTTGGCTTGTAATAAAAGTTGCCCCTATGGACTCGTGGTTTCTAGCAAAGATAGATAAAGAAATGATAGATAGATAGGCACATAGACAGACAGATACGTATGTGTATACATGCGTAGATGGGTATACACTGTGCACATGTGAACATTCAGGTATTTCCTAGATCTATCCACTGAGAAGGCCTGCAAACACTCCCATCCCCACACAATCTTCCACAGTATGGTCACACATTCATTCAATCACTTTTCTATTATTGGACATTTAAAGTTTCTGATTTTTTTGCTCTTATAGACAATTCTTTAGTAAACATCCTTCTCATTAAATCTGTGTATACATCATGACCTTATTCCCTGGAGTACTGATTAACTACGCTCATATACTCACATTCAATACACACTCATAAAAATTTCAAACATTACAGACACCTAAAATTCCCCATTAAAAAAAGAAAGAAAAAATAATTTTTATGTAATCAGAAAAATAATAGTTTGGAAGGCCATTATAAAAGACGGCTGACAAATGAAAACGGAATTCAAACAGCATGATTGCAAACTGGTCAGAATAACGCAGAATTTAATGAAACACAAACACCAGAGAAGTGGCCGGCAAAGTGATGTCACATTAAAAACCCAATAATAAGTGTTTGGACGTATAACGAGGTTTTCAGGAGTAGCTGAAGTGGGTGGTCCTAGAAACCCAGGAAATATTACATTGTAGATGCTTAATCAATATAGTGTCTCAACCAGCAGAAGGGGCTGCCTCCTGTCTGTCCCCCATCACCCCTCCTACTACTGACACACTGATGAGGAAAAATGCAGGTCAGAGCCTGACCTTCCGCTCGTCATTCCCAGCAGAAAAACTAGTGAGGGCGGCGTGTTCACGGACAGGAATGAGAGACGCAGCCACTCTGGGAAAGGTCTGCGTGCATGGCAGTGCACACCCAAGCAGTGGAGGGGGGCACTCTGCCCCTGTTTGAAACAGCACCCAATACGGGGAGCGGGCTCCACCTCAGCCTCCCGTGCCGGCAGAAACTTGCCCCTACGGCATTTTACTTTCCTCTATTTAAAGAGACTGTGTTCCTCTCCAGCGTCCACTTACAGGGAAATACATTCTTAGTCTCCAGGCTGCTGACACTCTGTTAAGTTTTCTGGAACAGCACTGCTACAGACATAGAAAACTGTGTGAGTAAAGCTTTCACGTATAGAAATTGTAATTTAAATAAGAATCCTAGTGTTTAAAGGCTGTATTTCCTATCTAAAAGTCATAAAGTAGATTTCCTTTTATAGTTCATGCTGTTCAAAGGCACTTAAAAAATAATTGTTAACGAACATATCTAAGCAATTATTTTTTGAGTACCAGGGAGATGTTCCAACACTGCACAAAAGTGGCCTGAAAATAACTCTTAAGATAATTACATGTACAGTAAAACACTTAATATAAAATTATACAGCCACTGTTGAAACTAAAAAAGTCACAAAATGTTCAAGAGCAGTTTTCTTCCACCAAGGCATCTAATTAATCTTGTGTGAGTAAAACAGAGATGAGCTAAACCACCGGGTAGTAAAATAACCTACAGGAAATAAAACACACATTTTTGTCAATAGTATCGGAAGTTTTGAAGAACCAGAGCATCAAGTTGGAAACAAAAAAGCATACAGCTACCATTAAGTATCTCCAGAATTTTTCTGTTACAAACAACCCCCCAAACTGAGAAAGAATAGATTATGGATGATTTCCTTCTTCCCCCTGAAGTGTCTGTGGATGCAGAGGTTGCTTTTCTTGCCTGATATTACAGTTAACAGCTCCACGAAATGAAGGAAAATGCTGATTTTTTTTTTAAATGCTGATTTTTATAAGGGATGTTCTTTCTACCATTCTCCTTGTAGAAAAATAAAGTGTTGCCCAGATTCAAGATTTTCAGGATCCATTTACATGAGACACAATGATAGATGCTGTAGCTTTGGCCCAAATATTTTATTCTCGTACCCTAAAACTCTTGATAACCGTGAGGCATGTACTCCACAAACCAAGTTTAGACGAGCAACTCACGGCTGCAGAACTGAAAGGCTGAAAGGCATGTGAAGCTCTGGATATGGGAGACAAACAATATTTCCAGTTGCTGCACTGAACAAGCTATTCTGGAAAAATGTCACAGACAAAGCCACCTTTGGAGTCAGGTCTGCAGGGGCTCCAGGGTGCTCCAGGGTATAAAGGGTTCCCAAACACTAGCAAAGGTAGGTCTAGGTCTCCAGCTCAAGGAACTAAAAGACCTGCATGAGGCAAAATCTGACAGCACTACTATGTCACTGGTAAAATATTAGGTAAACATATGCAGCAGAGAGGGGTCATAAAGAGGTAAAAAAATGAACACCTCTGTATATTTACAGAGCATGGAATGCATTTAATTTTCAAAAGCTGCTCAGTAAGATTTATGCGCTGACGAATCCCTTCTGCTGAATGCTTTCTTCAAAGAACTGTTTAAGGATGCAACTTAGATGTCAACTTCAATACCATCATTAAAAAATACAGTGTTACAAGCACTCATCACGGGAATAATACCCGCAGACAAGGCACCACCAAATATAAAATCACAGGCCATTGTAGTTCAGAAGAGCTATAGAAAGCCTTAAGTTTTATCCCTCTACTGGTAACTTATTTAAATGCAGGCAGAGGGGAGTGACGTGTTTGCCCAAAAACTAGATGTAATTAGCAAAATTACAAAGACTAAAACCCAAGCCTTTAGAGTTCCACTTCCCTGCCTGAAGGCATGTGCTATATGAAGGTTCCTTCACTTGACAACATAGTACCATCAGCAGGAGGAAGGGGGGAGAGAAGAAAGTGCAGTTGGCCTGGAGGGAGTCATCTGGGCTAAGCAACGGGATGATCAATTTACACTCAGTACCTCATTTAATCCCTAGTATAGCCCTGTGAAGTAGATGCCATAATTGCTACTTTACAGAAGGAACAGAAGACACAGAGCAGTAACTTGCCCGAGAGATAACAGATCATTTCCTATGATCTTAGGAAAGATCATAGAAGCTGATGCACTTTCTGTCTAAACTCACCAGAGCAACACTTTATTCCTTAAGCCACCTCTGTTACAGCCAACTGCAGAGTCAGGCTAACTAAATAGAAATACATGGAAAATACAATATGTACTAATTAATCAATATGCACATTCAACAGCACAGCAATTATCCTGCACCTAAAGTGTGTGGAACCAAGAACTAGAAGTGAAAAAAAATGTTCCAAGTTAGTGCTTCTCCACAAACTACGGGATGGTCACAGTGGGGACTGGGGTGGAATCAAAACCACCTGGAGCAATTTCACAGTATAGGAGCCGTTCTTCCCTCATCCCCAATGCCCAATTCCGAAATTACACATAGATGTGGGGGAGGGTGCAAGAATCTGTGAGAGGAGGAGCTGGGGCAAGTGATTTGAGAGTGTCTGTCAGTCATAGACCCAGAGAAGAGACTGATGGTTGCCAGGGGTGAGTGAAAGTGGGGGACTGGGTGAAAAACGTGAAGGGATTAAGAAGTACAAATTGATAGTTACAAATAGTCACCGGGATGTAAAGTACAGCTTAGGGAATATAGTCACCAACATTGTAACAACTATGTATAGTACCAGATGGGAACTGGCAATATCGGGGCGAACACTTTGTAAAGTATAGATTGTCTAATCACTATGCTGTCCACCTGAAACTAATACAAAATAATAATGAATGTCAACTGTGATTTAAAAATAAAATTGAAAGTTCCTTAAAAAACATGTCCGTCAGGTAATTTGGAGACCCAGCAACACATCCCACACCCTATCCAGGGAAAACCACTGTCCCGGGCTGTAAGTTAGGGGTGGGCATTTCTGGGCCCAGATGGACAGGACTGAGGGAAGTACTGACAGGGGAGGACAGTCGGCCATAATGAGAGAAATAGGATGTGACAGTGAAAAGCTTAGGGGCAAAGGACCAGGCAAAAGCAACACTACCAAAAACGTTTACAAGAAAAGACACAGAAGTCAGAAAGCACAGTAGTCTGGCCCACTAGGTATGGGGCAAGTCCTCTCGGAGATTTCAGGCCCTGAGAGAATCGCAGTGTTCTAGTACAATCATGGATACGACAGTGCTGAAATCAAATTGCACTTAATAGAATGTGTTTAAATTGGACAAATGTACATACTTAAAATTTTTTTTTCTAAAATGGTTATTAGATTCTCTGACTGGGTAAAGATTCACTGATTTTGAATGTCTGCTTGCGTGAAAATGATGGATGGAAAGCAACACAGTTTAGCAGGGAAGTGGAAGATGAGTCTCGGAGTCAGAGAGCCGTGGGTTCTGACATTTCGGAGGGTTGGCAGTCTTCGGCAAAAGGAATGTAGCCAAAATCAGTGAAGAAGTGAGCTTTCCAAGGGGGAGTGTGCAGAGCTGGAGGGGAAGTTTCGGAGCTTGCCAGGACAGGATCCGAGGACCACCGACACTCAGGGAAGCCAGGGGAGGTGGGAAAGCTTGTAGACTGGACATAACCAGAATCCCTGGGGCGGTGGGGGGTGGGGGTCTCAAGGACCTACAATCACCAAAACCATGACAACAGAGTGTTTCCAAAAGGGGGGAATGCCCATTCTGTCCCACGCTGCAGAACTGCAAAGATAAATAAACAACAAAGAGTATCCCCTAGGCATAGGGAGAGGTCATTGGCATCTTGGTTAGAACGGCTTCAAAAGAAATAAGTAAACTCAAAAAATTTTAGCTATTGTGGGAGAACAGAAAGGGAAATTTAGCTGGGGGTGAAGGGGAATGTTGGTATGTAGGGGTTTTTTAGTGAATAAGAACAGCTAACATATGTTTAGATACTGATCGGAATGAGCACGTAGAGAGAGGCTGAAGATACAGGGAGGGGAAAACGGCCAATAAATGGAGCGAGGCCTCTGAAAATGTGGAGGGAAATGGGAGCCATGGCACAGCAGAGGCACTGGACTCAGGAGGAAGGAAAAGAAGAAGCAGATCTGACTCGAGGACCTTGAGGGAGTTCCTGTCTAACGTTTTCTATCTTGCCTGAGAAGTAGCAGGTAGGTCGTTTGCTAAGAATGAAGGAGCCTCAAGGTGGGCAGAAGACTTAAAAGTCTGAGAAAAGTAGAGATTTTAAATCATCACCACAAAGACTTGAAGAGGAGTATGAGCCTCCTCCAGTCTCTTCCTTGAGTTCACAGCCCGAACCGTGGATCTTTGTGACCACAAGAAATGGTTGAGATGTACCCTGAATATCAGATTTGAAAGATGGGGTTCTTTCTGTCTTCAGCCAGCGTCCTACATACCTCAGTGCACAGAGGAGAAGCACCTCCATTTGAATGTGTAATAGCCCGACAGACATTTCCATCAGCAAATTCCAAGAAATCAATTTTAGACTCATATTTTAATAAACAGCTTATATTAAAACATGAAACTGAAAAATACAATATGTAATCAAATTGAGAACCGAAAGTAAGACACAATACTGCAGTGGAAAAAACCCTAAGTCATGCTTATTTTTATTTAGAATTAAATTTCTAGTATTAAACATTCCTTTTCAATTTGTTTTGGGTCAAGAGGTTATTAACACCATAAAAAAGGGTTAATAGAAAAGTATGATGTAGGACAAAGTTGTGTTATTATATTTTGCATGAATGCCCATTATTAGGAAATTACCGGTTCTTAAAAACAACCATTCCGAGTTCATTAATGAATTGCCAATTACATCAAAATCCATTTCCTAGTGTATTTTATTTTCCTACTTATTAGTACTCTGGAGACAAAAGCACAGGGTACAATATAAACTATACTTCTATATCTATAATGTTTTTAAGCTTTAAAAAAACGTATTAACAGACATTGCATCCATAAAACAACAGAATGTAATAAAAATAAAAGAAACAAGAAAAACCTCATGCAAATTACAAATATAAAAGTAGAAATAATTTTTAAGTCAATAAAATAATTTGAAGTTGAGAAAATCTTCCAGCGAGTAGTGCAAAAGCATAATGATGAAAAGTAAAAATGTAAAATACTCACACCAAGGCACACCATTGTGAAATGTCTGAATACGAAGATAGAGAAAACCCTAAAAACTTCTAAAGAGAAAAACACAAGGAATCACAATGGCAGTGGATTTCTTAAAAGTAACAATGGAAGCTAAAAGACCCTGGAGAAATGACTTCAAGAGTCCAAAGAAAATATTAACTTTCTACATAGAATTTAACACCTGGACAAACATTCACTTCCATATGACACTAGAACGGAGGCAGTACCAGGTATGTGAAGTGTGGTGGACATAAACTCACCAATATTTGTTTCTCCTTTCCTTCTCGGTACCCAGAAGACTGTACTTTCAGATTTCTCCAAGTTAGGCGAGGCCATGTGTTGAGACCAAGTGCCTGTGAGCAGAAGTGACATGTGCCACTCCCTGACCAAAGCCTTAAGAGAGAGGTATGAGCTCCCTGCTTTCTGCCGAGGCCTCACGTCGACATGGCAGAGCCACAGGATTGAAGCAGCTTGGATCACTGAGTGACCACAGGAGAGACAGCTGCCCTGGAGACTTATCTGACCTCTGGCAGACTTGTTTGAGCCACAAGAGACTTGATAACTTAAACCATAAATTATGAGGCTTATCTGCAGCATGGTGCGCCCTAACCAATATATAACCTACCAAAAACATTTCTAACTCTACCAGTTCTCAAAAAGTTAACAGCTACCCTGTGACCCAGCAATTCCATTCCTAGGTAAAATGCCCAAAAAAAATGAGTGTATGTGTCCAAGAAAAGACAGGTATAAGACTATCTGTAGCAGCTGCAGTTATAATATCCAAATACTTTACATTTATACCACATACCACAGCAAAAAAAAACAAAGAAAAGATTATTTATAAAAGATACAAATTAGAGCATATAGTTTTTCATCCAACTGAATCACACAGAGTTTATTTCCAGATCTGCCTTAAATATTATGCTTACTCGTGTTTTCTCTTACTCTAGCCTTAAATCTGAACTGAAGCCTGTGACTAAAAGCAGACAAGCAAAATTAATACATAGAAACAAGGGACATCTCCTTCAAACAGGCCTTGTAGGGTTTATTGCAATTGGCCAAAACACACATGGACTACAAGAAAAGGAAGAAAAATTGAAAGCACAAAAAGATACTTGTGAACTCTCAAGAATTTAAACCTGGCAAGGGCTAAAAATATTGATGAGTATAGAGGGGAGTATATAGCAATGAGAACAGCCTAATATTTTTTTCCAGAATATTCAGAACTCTTGTATCCCAGATTGCTTCATCCTAGACACAGCTGACAGTCTTGGGGGCTAAAATCTCTGGTCCAGATTGTTGTGCCTTTTGACTTCATATATCTTTTTCCTTAAATACTTTTGCTTTGTTTCAGCCGCTCCTCTGCCATTAAACAGTTTACTGTCACATCCACTCTCACTCATTATGGCCCACTGTCCTCCGTCAGTACTTCCCTCACTCCCTTCCATCTGGGCACAGAAATGCTCACCCCTCACTTATTAAGAATGTACAGGAATGTACATTAATATTCCAAGCTAAATGGCTGTATCTTCCAGTTCACTTGCAGCCACGTATGGCCATGCAGCTGAATTAGGGTCAAAGAGATGTAAGCAAAAGTGTGTGAGATTTGGGGATAGGACAAGCCGTTCTTTCCTGTTGTCTAGCAGATTAGTGTAAAGGCTGGAGCTTCATTCAGAAGCTGTCTTAGACAATGAATACCCTTGAGCATGAGTACAAGTCACAGGCTTTGGAAGTGGAAGATAAAAGTAGCACAGTTCTCCAAGAATTTTGTGAGGCTGCAGCACAACACCCCTGAAATAACCTCCAGAATTAATGTAAGACAATAAATCCTCAGTGTTTAAATCACTGACTGAATCTTTGCCACTCCACAACCACGAGCAATTCTTAATGGGTAAACAATTGAATTAGGAGTTACAGACAATAAGAGAGATGGGATGATAGAGTCACAGAAAGATAGTCATGAGATATTGGCAAGTCCAATGAGTAGACTAAGGAAAAACACATGAAATATAACCTTACTTTTTATTTAAACTTGTAAAAAGGGTGGAAGTTGCATGTTTATACAGATGAAGGAAAAAGTCTGGATAGTTGTAAACTGCAGGGTTATTTCTAGGGGAAGAGATCATGTGGAACACACGCTTTCCTTTATTATTGATTGGCATTTTTGTTTTTAACCATGATCGGGCATAACCTGCATAATTAGAGCAAAATATGTCTTTTATTTGGTATTCACATATCTACAAATAGCATTAAGAATTTTTAGTTAAACTTCTTTTTTATAATGACTTTTTTTAAAAATAGGAACTTTTACTTGTTTTAGCTATCAGTGATCTCTAGTGTACAAAATATATTTAAGACAGAGGTAAAGCCTATTTCTCTACTATCTAATTATAAAAAACAACAGTGTGTTACTGGAATGGGCAATGTCTTACTGTAATCGGCCTGATAATAAGTCATGAATCTCAAAGGTGAATATAAAATGGTACTCACAGAAGCTATGTGCAAAAATTGGAGTACAAACAGGCTTCGCAGAGTTATAATAATTCCACATTCTAAAAATCCACAAAGATTAACATAAAGAAGGCAAATTTCCTCCATCATATTAAAATAAACTCTGCATAAAAGACTTGCCTGGAGTGATTATTGCATTGAGTAACAAGGCAATACAGAATAGAATAAAAGTTAATAATCTATTGCATGGAAATAACTATTCACCTAAGCACTCAAAAGGAGATCTAAAAAGCTCATGCAGGTAGGCAACTTCTAAGCTTTATAAGGGGCACCAGGATGAGTGATCTTAGCCATGATTTCTCCTACATTCATCCTCTGATCCAAACATTTGTGATCTGGACCAATAATTTCTAAAACATGCTGTCTCCTTCCAGATCCCCACCACATCATCTGCCAAGAAAGAACTGTGTCTCTCTCCCTTGTAGACATGTACCTACCTTCCCACTGGCCTGTCAGCACCAGGGTCCTGTTAATTACCACGTCGATTTCCGTAGCTCCATCTTCCACAGCCAATTTGATCTCTTCTAATCGTGTTTTTAAATGAGTCTGTCCAGATGGAAAGCCAGTGGCCACTAGTAGAGAATAAGAAGGAAATTACAAAAGGAAGGAATTTTATTTGGTCAGTATCTTAAAAAAGAATTTCAGACAAAACAAAACAGCATTTAGTGACCAAAGCATTAATGACACCTAAGAATTTCACACATACCCTGAAAAGTTGAGTGCAAAGAAACAGAAGGTAATCTCACATAGTACTGGCACTAGGACAAACATTAGTATTCTATCCTCCAGAAGACCTGAAATTAAGTTGCTTCAGACATGCTCATGAGGCTGCTCTGAGTAAATAGAAATGTTAAAATGTTATCATCACACTGATGCTCATAAAATAATAGCTGTATCCATACCTTGATGGGCACTAATTCTGAATCCTACTCTTGATCAGTGGGCCATCAATGTATTCTTGATTTACCATTCACAATTTTAGCTGTTGTAACCAAAGTGTAATATAGGTTTCTATCATTGCCTACCTTAAAACAACCAGTCAAAGAGATAGAAATAAAGGAATGAGAATAAAGAAAAAACACCTGATTGGTCCAGAAAACTGGAACAAGGACAGAGTTGGGAAGAGCAGGGCCAAATATAAATAAAAGGAAAGTGAAGATACAACGACACTTTTGAAAAAATACTACCAATTTTTACAAGCATATCATTAATTCCATTCTGGTGTCTGAAGACAACTTGTTGTGTTACCTTGATGTTAATAAATGCCTTGGGTCTGTTACCTTGGAGGAAAGCATGTTTCTCTGTTGTACAGAGGAAAAGCTGAATTGACTGAGGCTGATGAAAAATTCACATCGATAAAGGTATAGCTGCCAAATACTTTGGGAATCTTCACAAAGGTTATATATAAATACTGTATATTATGTTTCTTTGATGTGTTTCTGATAAAATAAATTAATGATCATTATAGACTCCTTTTTTAAAGCACCAAGATATTCCTCCAACATCTTTTTATTTTTAAAGATTTTATTCACCTAGCCTTAGAGTGGGGAGAGGGAGGGAGAAAGAATGGGAGAGAAACATCAATGTGTAGGAGATACATTGATCAGTTGCCTCTCACATGCCCCCAGCTGGGGTCCTGGCTCACAACCCAGGCATGTGCCCTGACTGGAAATCGAACTGGTGACCCTTTGGCTCACAGGCCGGCTCTCAATCCACTGAGCCACACCATTCAGGGCCAACATCTTTTAAAAGTAGAATCTACTGTTACATCTATCGTCCATCCATCTGCTAAAAGGCAGACACACACGTGCACACATACATTAAAGCTTTAAAAAGAATTTTCTTTCCTTTATGCCAAGTCCTACAGTGTCTCCATTGAGCCAATAACTTGAATATGCCCTCTTTTCTTTATTTTCCAGGCTTTAAGGTGGCTCTCATCATCTCCCACTTGGACAGTGGTAGGTCTCCCTAACTCTAATTCACTCTCTCAAATTTGTCCACTACCATGCCCTAAACTCAGTATATCATAAAGTTGATCACGGCCCACCTCTGCTTAAAGCGTTTTAGTACCTTCCCCAAATGCCACACTGTGGCACGGTCTCCCGATAGATCTCCAGCTTCAACTCCCACAGTGTTGGGAAGTGCCCTGCCTGGTTTCAGAAGCTGTAATCCCCCGTGGCTAAGGCTGAGTAAAAAGACTTTGGGACCATAGGCCATTAAGAAGACAAAGCTTATCTTCCTTGTAGGGGTGCTGCCTCTGCCCCCCTTTACTTCACCCTGCTTGGCCCCAAGAGAATGACCAGTTATCCAATGATGGGTAAGATTCCTCAAAGGAGAGATGACCTAAGACAGGCATGGTTGCAAAGGGGCCCTCGGGAAGGACTTGGGGCACTGTAGAAAAAGGAGATGATGGACTCTCACCCCTTGGCTTTGACATAGCTTGAGTCCTCATTCTGTCTGTAAGTGTCCTAATCTCTTGGCTGCCATACTTCCCCTACCTGACTTAAGCCTGAAACAATGCCAGAAGTGGGTGTGGCCCTGTGCTGGAAAAGGCGGTGATCAGGCCTAAGAAAGAATTCATAAAATCCTATGAAACCTACTTTGATAATACCCTCAGTTTAAATGATAAGGGTCCAAGCACAGAATGAGTTTGTTTGCCCAAAGTTTTATGGCCCTTTGGCAATCTGACCCTAACTCAAAATAAGCCCTCAGAGTTCTCTCAATGTTATCTATTGTTTGATCATTACTGCTTGACAATGATTGATTAGCTATACCTACACACCCTGTATTCCTATGCAAATTAAACCCAATAAAACCCCATTGAGCAACAGGCTCCTGGCCCTTCTCCTTTGACAGATGGGCCACCTTTCCTTCCCAAGCAGATCATGTCTTGGTAGACTTATTCTCACCCATGGTGGGGGGGGGGGGGTATGCCGGTGGAGCCCCTGAAGGTGCAGGTGGAGTCCCCCCACACCGCAGTCCCTGCTCTGTCCCACCTTAGGATCCAACAATTGTCAACCACCTGCAGTTCCCTGAACACGCTTCTGCACCTGCACCCATGCTCATTCCTCCATGTAAAAAGCCATTCCTTATCAATACTGTAAACTCCTCCTTACCCCTTAAGACCCAGAGCAGTTATTTTACGGTCTTGATGAAGCCTTCCCTTACTCTCCATGTCACCAACCTCTGCAGAATAAATCAGTCCCTGCTCAGAGTTACAACTGTACCTTCCACATGTCCTTATTATCATATTTTTACATATATATAAAATATTACATATCTGGCATTATGATTTTTTTAACTTAACTATTCTTCCAAAACAACTGTTTTCTTAAGAACAGGGAAACAGTTCTATATTCTTGGGAATTAATATAATTCCCTTTAAGGGAATTAGTAATTACTTAATCAATAAACGTTAATTGCTACTTAGGAGGTAATTAATAAATACTAAAAAAATAAATAATCACAACCAATCAAATACATAAAACTAATTAAAATAATGGTATAAAACTATAATGCCCCAAGGCATCTGAGCAGAAGAGCTGGAAACATGCTGAAAGACAACAACAAAGGCCACGCCAGTCTTACCTGATGCCACAGGGATGTCACAGCCTGAAGCTTTCAGCGCTTTCACCGCATCACTCACACGCGCCGGGTAGACACAGACGGCCGCCGTGGTGATGCCTGTGAAGAAAGCAAGCACAGCAGCCTTCTGTACGAGAAGTTCAAGTGGCACAATGTGCTTTTAATTATTATTTATAACATAACACTGGCAGAAATCAAAGTAGGGAAAACAGTAATTCCCCTACAATGTCACAAAAAACTGAAAGGGATTTTATTTTCCACACTCCATTCCAGTTCAGTTCCCGACAACATGGACTGATTTCTCATCATTAATCGTCATAATAGAACAATTAAGATGCACTGTTCTTTGAAGTTAACATAACATCACTTTTTTAAAATTCTTAAATAATAAACTTGGTGGTCTTGCCTTAATCAAAATATCTTACTTCATGTAATTAACAAAATCCAGATTTGTACAGCAGTCAGACAGTGAATTAAAAAAACGTAAGTGAGCTTTACAGGATAGTACAGCAAAATAACATTTAACTAATCCTAGGTACCCTCTTTTGTAAGAAATCATACAATATAAATCTGGCACACCCAATATAAGGTGTAAGCTTTTAAAAAAATTAAAATTAAAAGACCAAATAGCCACTAAAAAAAAATAACATAAGACTCCTATGGAGTTATTACATTTTTTAGCCCTGCTCCCCCAAAGTCATTACCGTTCAGTGCTATTAATAGGTGCTGTTTTTACTGTCAACTCAAAAGAAACATCATAAATATTTTTCAAAAGCTATAGAGTTTTTGAGGTCTACAACGTATCTATGAATTACTGGCCAAATGCAACACCTCCAGTTGCACTCACTACAGACAGGTCCCTTCATGGGAAACCCTGGCTCCTAAGACCAGCCCAGCAAGTAACAGGGCATGGCTCCTTGGAAATAGCATCTCACCTTCCAGGTCTCGGCTTCCTCATTTAGAAATAAGGTGATCAACTCTCGAAGGTCTCCTCCCTTTCTAAAATATTAAGGTTCTATACTTATAGCAACTCTAGAAAGTTGCTGTAAGTTCTTTCATGTATACTATAAGAGTGAATGTAACTTTTTCAAAAGATTTAACCTCATGTACAAGCATGCAATATTTCCCATTTGCATTTTATTCTCAAAAGTATTCCATTTACTCACAGAAAATACTTTATGTATGAGATGTGATTATTAAGTAATGAGACTGGCTTTTCCACATGTGGCTAGGGGATCAGAATCAGTATTTTAGATTCACTAGATGGAAAATTTCTAAAACTGAAGAAGCAGAAAGAAAAACCAAGAAACTCTCTGCCAGAAACTTTAATCTATGATGGTAAGAAATGACCTAAACATAAGATTCAGATTCTTTCCCTACTGTTTTCAGAGACAAATCTCAATTATTTGTCTATGTACATAATTCTATTGTGGATTTTATTGCTGGTATCATTTTCGCAGCTGAATCTTAAGTCCTCTTAAATTGAGTCATCAGTATTGTAAAAAGGTAAACACCACAGATTATTCACAATAACATACCTTTATCGTGCATATTTAAAGCTTTTAAGAGATCTTCCCGGATTGGGTACTTGGCTTTATAACAGAGCCTTTTAACATTGGAATAGGTGTCATCGCCTGAAAGTGTAGTAAGATCTATAAAGGTAACAGCTTTCAGAAGCCAAGCAGCCTGGTTTGAAAACAAATAAAAATAAGGTTAAAATGAATCTGCAACCCACTTAGCAGAGAATCACTATACACAGACATGCATGTTAAAATCTGACATCTCTGCTACTGCAAGGCTGATCATTCTGTTACGATACAAACTGCTCAACAGTAACCAACACCATGAACATGATGTAGAATAAAATAGGAGGGGGGAAGAGGAGCCTTAATTTTTTTCTCTCCCATAGTCCAAATTTACATCCCTAATAAATCAAGTTTTCCCACACCTGACTTCTCTATCTCATTCAAGGGAGCCCTTCCTGGCTACCCCAAGGTGGGACAAGGTAGGAACCAGAGCATTTCTGTCTTACATTCTACCTCCAGCCCTGGGATCTCAGGTGAGGCATTATAAAAAGGCTCCCAAACTTAAACTTGGTTTGTTTCCATGTAATCCAATTCCATTTTTAAAATAATACTCATATTTCACAGCTCATTCTGATGAATTTCCTTTTCACTTTTCAATCAGAGTATTTCCAAGGATGACAAAACGTGAGATGTCACCTGAAAGGATTTGATCACAACATTTTGCCTCCCTTGTAAAAGGAACTCTCAGTTCCTTTCAGCCCTGTGATGCACAGCACGTCTTTGGTTGGTATCCATGGGAGAATGTGCTTGCCGCAAGGACTCCACAAAACATCATTTTCTGAATTTTGAAAAATGATTTATGAAAATTAATAGTCAGGAAAACACGATGGTCAAAGGAGGTCACCTAAGGGCCTCAACAGTGGGCACATCAGGTTTAGACGTTATGGTTGGAAAATTAAAATAGAAGGCATCCGAAGGAGGTATGTCTAAGAAACTGAATAAATGTGTTGAGAAAATATGCCATTTAATGCACTCATGAATAAAGATGCCTCAAAATCATTTGCGGCTTTGCCACTCAAGAGTGATAACATTTTTAACTTGTTGGGATAAATGTGTTATCTTTCTCCCACCCATCATCATCTTACATGAATTATTAAAATAAGTCATGGACAGCTGCAATCTTTTAAGTTTAGATGCATCTTGAGTGAAATTCAATACTGTGGCCTTGAGGGAAGAGCCCAGGCATTGTAAACCACAGGAACAGCGTGTTCGAGAAAAACCCTTACTTGCCACTCTTTTTTCACGGTTCTGCGCGCCTGGATTTGCTCTGCCCGCCTCAGAACTGCCGGTTGATTCACTTGTACTTTGGAGATCCAGCTGAGGTCTAAAGGGGAATGAAGAATACCTTATAAAGCTTAAAAATTTTATTAAATATATTCACCTATCTTTTACATGGTCCTTGAAAGGCTATATTTATCATTTGGCATGCAAGTTCTCGTAACGCCTGTTTCTTTTTCACACAACTGCAAATAAAGAGCCTTACTGAAAGAAGCCCAGGCATGAAAAGGCATACTTCATGTAAAGTTCAGTACATTCGGAGTGAGAAGAACGGGTACTGATTCATTACACAGACACATCTAACAATGGGGGGGAGGCGGGATGCTGTGTTACCCAGGCCACGTGCCTCACTTCTGACAACAAAGACTTATGTGTGAGTGCCCAGTCCAGGAGAGCAAGTGATTAATACATACTTAAGTGAATTAGTGTTGGGGCTTATAGGTATCCCTGATCACTACTCGCTTACTGACAAGATTAATATCTACTCTCTGCTGATATGCAACAGCCCATTCCTTCCTAAAAGGAAAATTTTTCAGAATGTATTAGAAATTACAACATTGATATAACAGAAGTCAGAAAATTGCAAACAAACAAGGTGCTTGTAATTCCAGGAGATCCCTGTCTCTGTTGCTTTGGTTTTGAATGTTTTCTCCTACCTCTATCTATCCTCCTTTCTCTCTGGTCGACTGTAATTTCTACTTTAAGACCCAGCCTAAGTGGTTTTCCTTGTGAAAACACCGTCAGCCCCCCAGACAGAGCCCCCAGTTGGATATACCTCTACTACGGAACTTGCATTTAGTTCATCAAGGAGTTGCAGTAAAGTTGTCTCTCGCACATCCTATATTGTGAGTTGTGACCTTATTCATCTTTGAGTGTCTAAACCAAACAGTGTCTACTGCATGGGTATTTCCACTGCATCCACCCACACTCTGTAACATAGACGCCTCACAGTAAATGGAGCATGGACCCATTTACCTTCTGTATCTAACCTCACCTCTGTATCCCTTTAGCAACCTCATGGTTTTAAACCATGTCTTAGAGGAGACTTAAAAGACTACGGTGGAAAAGGTTACTCATTAGGAAATGTGTCACAATCCAACAATTATTTACTTGATGATGGGGAAAACTGCTGATTGCATACTGTACTATGTAACAACACAAATATAAAGTATTTGCATCCACCACAAAGATAAAACCACAAAGAAAACCCGTTTCTACAAAAGACATTCTTTCTCTCTCATTTCCATTTGATTCTTCTTATCAATTTTAATGGTATAAAAATTCCAAGTTAGCATTTGAGTGATCAGTAATGATATTCTTGTTTAAATATCACTGAAGAAAGAACATAGTCTGGGTGCTTTTTTTCCTAATTATTTTGTTAGCTGAAATCATTTAACAGATTTTCAACATTTCAATCCATCTGCTCCTCAAAAACATTGTATGTTTTCCTGCTTGTCTGCTGAGCCAACCTCACAGAGAATCGGGAGTCTAAGGTCAGGCAAATGAAATCTGCCTCTTTTTGCCCCCACCCGAAGATTGTTTTGGTTCTTGGTAAACCCCACGGGAATGAGACCAGAGAGACACACTGGACTCAACCCAATTTATCAGAGACCTATAAGAACCTCTCTCTAACCAAAGGCAGGGGGGCTCTTTTTTTTTAATTACTAGTAATGGTGATCAGGTTCACAGTCAAGACTGTTTCAGGCAGATAGTGAAAATGAGTGAAGCAGGCCCTTGGGTGGAACACAATGCTCTCACCACCAGCTGACAGCGCTCGAAACATGGAAGCATGTGACAGTGGGGCAGGCTTTGAGGGGCTGCCCTTATTTCACATAGTCTTCCTGGGAGCTCCTCCCCAGCTCTTCTCTATTCCCCGCCCACTACCACCACTGCTGCCGGAGAGAGGGGTAGAGCAATCCCAAACTTCATGATCTGGCCTCGCCTCCCTCGCCTGCCCCATCTTCTCCCTCTCTGCCAACTGAGCATGTGGCACAGCCTTTACAAAGTACTGGGAGCTCACTGACACATGCTGTCTGTTCCGACCCTGGACCTGTGCACACCAATGGCTCCTTCTGTCTGGAATGCCTATCCTTACCCTGCCTGAATACTGAACTCTCACTCAACCTGTAAGACCCAGGTCAAGGACCTGAAGAGATATTTTTCCCAAAGAAGACATAGAGATGAACAGCAGGTACATGAAAAGATGCTAAACATCACTAATCATCGGGGAAATGCAAATCACAACCACAGTGAGATATCACCTCACACCTGTCAGAATGGTTATCATCAAAAAGAAGAGAAGTGTTGGCGAGGATGTGGAAAAAAGAGAACTCTTGTGCATTGTTGGTGGGAATGTAAATTGATACAGCCACTATGGAAAACAGTATGAAGGTTACTCAAAAAAAAAAAAAAAAAAAAGGAAGAAAGAAAAATAGAACTACCAAACGATCCAACAATGCCACTTGGATTTCTATCCGAAGGAAACAGAAATCACTAAATCCAAAAGCCACTAGCACCCTTGTGTTCCCTGCAGCATTATTTACAGTAGCCAAGACATGGAAACCACCTAACTGCCCACTGAAGAACAGATAAGGAAAATGTGCCATGTATATGTATATATGAAATGGGATGTTATTCAGCTATGGAAAAGGAAATCTTGACATTTGTAACAATATGGATGGACCTTAAAGGCATTATGCTAAGTGAAATAATTCATTCAATGAAAAACAGCCCTCACTGGTGTGGCTCAGTGGATTGCATGCCAGCCTTCGAACCAAAGGATCGCTGGTTTGATTCCCAGTCAGGGCACATGCCTGGGTTGCAGGCTGGGTCCCTGGTGGGGGCGCACAGGAGAGGCAACCACACATTGATGTTTCTCTCCCTTTCTTTCTCCCTCCCTTCCTCTCTCTCTAAAAAAAATTAAGTTTTTTAAAAAAGAAAGACAAATATTATATGATCTCACTTATATGTGGAAACTAAAAAAATAAAAACTTAAAAAACCCTGAATGCATAAATACATAGAACAGGTTGGTGGCTGCCAGAGGCAGAAGTTGGGTGAAATGGATAAAGGGAGAGACAAAAGGTACAAACTTCTAGTTACAAAATAAATAAGTCAGGGGGATGTAATGTACAGCATGGTGACTATAGTTAATAATGCTGTAGTATATATTTAAAAGTCATTTAAAGGTTCCCATCACAAGAAAAAAAAATTATAACTGCATGGTGATGAATGTTCCCAAAATTTATTGTGGTAATTATCTCACAATACATTTATCCACTCATTATGTTGTACAACGTTGTATACATAAAACTAACATGGCGTTATATGTCAATTATACCTCAATAAAAAGAGACTCAGTTCAAGTGTCACCTTTGCTGTGGACCTTCTCTGACCCCAGAGGCTGGGCTATTCTCGCCTCCCTGCTCTCCCAGCTTGTTTACAGTCTGCCTTCAGTACAGTCACCTTTGTTCTGGGTGGCACTGATTGCTCTGAATGTTTCCTCTGCCAACACATATGTAAAAATCCAAGAAAAGTGCTTAGTACACAGATGGCATTCAATAAATGAGCTAAATAGTCCCCAAGGTCAGGAAATGATCTAATTCTGGAAGTCTTTCCCAGTTGCTTCTTTAAAAAAAAATGCACTTTATTCTTTCCCCCCCAGCTTCATTAAGGTATAATTGACAAATAAAAATTGTATATACTTAAAGTGTGCAAGTTGATGTTTTGATATACACTGGAAATACACTGAAAATCAATCACCACAATCAAGGTCATTAATATATCCATCACCTCCCACATCTGCCTTGTTTGTGTGTGTGCTCAGAACATGTAAGACCTACCTTATAGTACGTTGCCAGTCCAAAATACAGTCTAGTTCACTCGAGTCACCTTACTGTATAATAGATCTCCTCAACTTCCTCATCTTGCATAAGGAGACTCTGTGCCCCAATTGCTTCTGGTTAGAAAGGACTTTTGGATGTCCACAAGGGGAGTTGGGACTGAAGACATTCCTGAACACAGTCACCTTAACAACTGATGTTTACTGCAATTCCCCACCAAGGGTGAGAACCCGTGAGGCCTACTCTCACGCTTCTCAGGTACCACTTTGCCAGAGGTCCCTGCAAACCATCTACTGGAGAATATAATACGATTCCTTCTCTCCCAATACCAGCCTCCACTGCTAAAAATATCATTAGTGGTCATAAAATTATCCAGCCCCATATTTAATCTAGCCACAAAATTTGCCTCTGTGACCTCCCATGGTAATGAATTATAAGTGACTATCTCATTTTATTAGCGCTTAATTTGCTACTCTTTAATTTCATCAAATAACCCTTGTTCTCATATTATGGGGTCTGGGGAAAAGAAAGGACTGATTGGCCTTTGTTATGCCCTTCATAATTTTAATATTTTATTCGAGTACCCTTTAGCGTCTCCTTTCCAGGAGAAGTGATTCTAACGCACACAATCTCATCAGGACCATAGAATCTGCTCTTACGGGGCCAGAAGGGGTTTCAAGTACACGTGTCTTTGGGGAGAACAGATATGAAACCATAATTAGAAGGCGATAAGACTCTTTTCTTAATACTCTCCACCGAAGAAAATCCCACTGTTTCTCTTAGTATATCATTTGGTGGCTCTTAGGCTGTCTGTTATATATTTGTTCTCAAACGCTCTTCTCACAATTATTTATGATTATTATTTTTCCTGTTCAAGTCTCAGTGGAGACAGAGATCACGTTCTCCAAAAATCTGTTTTGTAGCCTTTCCATCACTCCCAGGTGCATTTCTGTGGATATTTTTGTACTTCTTCACAGTATAAAACATGGAACACCAAATAACTGTGAAAGAAGGTTTACTTTGTATTTTGATTTTACCTTTGTTCCTAATGGAGAAGAAAATTGTGATGCTTTATTAGAGACTTTATCCCCAAAACTTTGGAAGAGTAAGAAAGATGAAATTCCCCATATTTTCTCTGTTCATTCTTTCTGGGTTTTTATATGCAACTGTACCACCCAAATCCGCTCCCTAGTGTTGGCTCCAGTCATTTTCTGGTATCTACTTTGTACAGTTTTAATCCCAGACTCTATTGCTATGAACCTCTTCCTAACTGCTTATTATTTCTGTATTGTTTGTTCTCAATTCTAATTCGCATCTTCCCAGGAATTACGCACACCCTCCCATATGTATGAGTGTCTAGCACAAAAATAGCTGCTCAGTAAGTCGGCTGCATCACAGTAAATTTATTTTTTACTTCAGGCACTGAAACAAGTGAAATAGCAACTTGATCACATCTAGTCTTTCAACCTTAGCCATGGAAAAGGTTAGCTTGGCTAGAAAAACAAAAACAAAAACAAAAACAAAAACCCTGGATATTAGTATACGCCTGATCCAGCCAGGCCCAGAAGATACTCGATTTATATAAATGAGCAGACTCAGCCTCATCTAGTTATTAAGCCAATAAGATACAAGACAGAGACTGCGCTGGGAGCCTGATTCTTACCAGAAGATGGGATCTACAACTAGTGTTCTTCCCAAGGCCTGGTGCCCAATAAACCCAGGGTGAGCCCACCACAGGGCATCTAGACCCCACTGTACAAACACAAGCCAACCCTTCTAACATTCTACTGTGTAAGCCCAGTCCGTAGAGTCTAGAGAGATGCTCCTGAACCAGGACACCAGCAGCCTGGCAACATACACTGCCACAGCACACAGAGCCGTGCTACTGTGTCATCTCCCCAGAGCCACTCTGCCCCTAACCTCTAATTCCCATCCCACATACATCACCAACCAGATCATTCTGCAGGATAGCAATCTGAGTTCAGGTGAGTAATGAGTTTATTACACCTCCTGAGTACTTCAACTTAAATTGCCGGCACCAAATTAAAGCCAACTTGACTGGCTAACTTGACCCTTGGCACTAGTCGTGTCTATTCCCTGCCTCCACCCTTCTTCCATCTGGCTGTCATCTCTAGTATGTCTTGTATCCGCGGCTACATGGGTTATAACATGGGTTACAACACTCTCAGACTGTTCGAGGAGTTGGCTAATGTCCAACGGATGGGCATGGACGCCCTAAAGGGCTCACCGAGGTTTGACTATGACCTCCATTTATTCATTCATTCAATTAATACTGAGGGGGTACCCGCAATGGTGCCAGACACTGCTGTAGGCTCTGCAGATCCAGCAGTGAATGAAAAACCAAAATCCTTACTCTCACAGAGCTTTTTCTATTGAGAAGAAACAGGCAAACATATAAATATATATTGAATATATTATATAATATATATGGGCTACATTGAAAAGTTACTTAGGGTAAGAAATGGATGCCCTGGCCAGGTGTTTCAGTGCTTGGAGCGTCATCCCATACACCTGGTGGGTTTGATCCTTGGTCAGGATCAAACATACCTAGGTCACAGGTTCGATTTCTGGTCAGGGTGATTATGGGCTTATGGGAGGCAACTGATGTCTTGATGTCTTTATGTCTCTGTCTCTCTCTCCATCTTCCTCTATCCATATCAATACACATGTCCTCAGGTGAGGATTTCAAAAAAAGAAAGAAATGGAGAATGCAAGGATGGGTAGCATTGGGGAAAGTCTCTGATAAGAAAACATTTGAGCAGAACCCAGCTGAAACAGGAAGCGAGCAATGAGGCCACTGCCCAGGGAAACAGTATTCCAGGCAAAGAGAAGAGCAAATGCAAAGGGCCTAAGGCAAGAGTGAACATGTCACATCCCAGGCAAAGCAGAGACCATGTGTAAGTGGAGGCCAGTAGGCAGTCGAGCAGGAAGTGGCAGAGAAAAAGGGAGAAAGGCAAGGGCCAGACCATGTAGTGAAATGTACTCCAAACTGAGAATCAGGACCCAGAGACAAGTCATAAAATCAAATCTGGCAGCTGCAACCAGGAAGGAAGGAAAGAAGGAAGGAAGGGAGGAAGGAAGGGAGGGAGGGAGGGAGGGAGGGAGGAAAAATATCAGTGTATGCAGTATGTAATACAGGAAGGAAGGAGGGAGGGAGGGAGGGAAGGAAGGAAGGAAGGAAGGAAGGGAGGGAAGGAAAAATATGAGGGTATGCAGTATGTAATACAGGTAGGGGCCATTTATGGAAGTTCTTTTTTAATTGCATGCATGTAGGTATGTACTGTGTGGCAATATCAAATACAAAGCCTATTGTGAGGCATGGCCAGTACAGTTAAAAAGCTCCTTAAGTAGGAATCTTTCAGCCTGAAAAGGACTTGAGGTGTGCAGTGGGAAGTGTTTAGAGAACTCTGAGCTGGGGGATAAAGGATTTGACTTATATTTTTTAAATGATTTTTCTAGCATGATGCTTTATTTTCTTTTTCCTTTTTTTTACATTTAATTTTTTTAAATATTAATGTTCGAATGCAGTTGTCTCCATTTTCCCACCACCACTTTCCCTGCCCTAACCACCCCCATCTCCCACCCTCAATCCTAACGCCCTCTGGGTAGGTTTACATTTTAAAAGAATGTCTCTGGCTGCTGGGGGAAGCCAACTGAAAGGCCCATGCAGGAGCAGGTGGTAGCTTGAACCCCACACTCCAGCGGCCTGCAGAGACTGGTCAAAATCACATCAGTCCACAACTGGCTGGAGCATGTCCACTCTGCCTTTAAAATGTGCCTTCAGATTCATAAGAGCCACTCATTTTTTTGGCGCTATTACTCTCTTTCAGGGAGTGAAGAGTCCAAGAAAA
Source organism: Phyllostomus discolor (assembly GCF_004126475.2). NCBI lineage: Eukaryota > Metazoa > Chordata > Mammalia > Chiroptera > Phyllostomidae > Phyllostomus > Phyllostomus discolor. Next base: position 187,698,207 of record NC_040904.2, read on the forward strand.
GTTGATATTACAGAAGCAGCTCCAAGGCTCATAAAGCACAAAATTCAAAAAATTTCCTCTGCTCTCTACCCATAAATATCCACAGAAAAGTGGAAGAGTCCACAGATCAGAACAACTGTCAGGACTGGTCTCTCTGAACCCTTCCACATTTTGACTGTTGGAGGGAAAGCTAACGACTCTTCCCAATACAGTCCATCTGCTGGGCTTTTCGTCCTCACTAGGGGGACCATATCACCCAGGGCAACCAGGACATGCCCAGTTGACATCCCCTGTCCCATCTGGTTTGGCATTTGTATTGAATATTCATTTTAAACAAATAAGCCAGTGTGGATTTGGTAGCCTCTGTCTCCTACCTACCATGGTCTCTGGTATATAGCATGTTTAAAAGTGCAGTGAACAGAGGTCTCACCTGAACATGTGGTTCACTCTCTAAGAAACCAAAATTTGTTCTCCACCCTCCCAAACATAGTAGAACTATCACTTCCAGTGTGCAGGGCATTCACTATTAACTGAGGGTATCTGGGGTATTTGTGACTAGCAGCAGCTAAGTTCTCCCGGTCCTGGGTCATGGTAGAAGTATGCAATGCTGTTGTTTCTCTGCAGCCATTTGAAATAGCAGCCAGCTGTGCTCCAGCCTGAGCCCAAAACTGCAAGACACACACACACACACACACACACACACACACCTGCCACCAGTCAGCAGGGTCATGAGAAGTGTATGAACCTGTAAGCTAGGCGAACACGGAATATGTATGAGGAGTCTCTTAGGTTCCTTGAAGTCAGCAGACTGGAAGCAATGCTTTGGTCATTTTTATATTCAATAAGTCTGAAATTATTTATTTGAGGTTAGGCTTTTCTTACTTTGAAAAGAAACTATCAGCAGCAGTGAACTCAGAAAAAGGTATGTTTAATGAAAAATTAAATTCTGAATTTCCATTTCTCAGGAAAGTTGATGATCTGTAATTTGCACAAAATGCTTTTCAACATTTATCACATGCCAGCATAGCTCCACAGAGATATCACTGGCTCCAAGAAGACCCAAATTTGCTAAAAAGCATCGTAGGTACTTCAAAAATTAGCCTGTGCCTGAAGATGACTAAAGATGACAACTCAACACAGCCTCAGAAGATACTTAACACAAAACTCTGAAGCCTGGCTTTCCCTTTGGATAAAATGAGTGCTCTAAATAGTGCTCATTTTACATCCAAATTTCCTGATGTGTATAAGAAATAAAACAGTAGCTATTCATTTTTTGGCTCCAGAAGCAGAATTTCACAAACAACTAGAAAATAACAGTTTTATATCAGAATGAAACGAAGATTCATCACACAGCTACTATTTGAGAAGAAAACTTAAGAGGGAGGCGTTATCTGAGGACAAGGAAGGAGGACTCAAAAACGCCAGAGACTGGGGAGGAAGGGTTGGCATCAAAGGGCAGGGAGAAAACAAGTGGCTGATTTAAAAACACAGATAATCAAACTGGAGCAACTACATTGCACTGCCACCCTTAATGACACAGTTGATGCAGGCCAGCGCTGTCAGTGGGTGGAAAAGACTGAGTGATAAGCTCATGGGGAAACTGGAGATTCACACGGTATTAGAACTACTGTCTCACACATTACTTGCAGGTCAAAATGGGGTAAACTGGAACTATAATCCCCTTAAACAAATGATCCACATCAGTAACAGCAGAACAGACACTGACTGTGTGCCTCACGACACGATGTAATATGAAATACACCACATCACCAATGATGTACCCCTACCAGAACGGTTTAATCTGAATCTAATCAAGTATATGGGATGGTTACTTTCATGTGTCAACTAGGTTGCCGGAGTATTCATTTAAACGTTGTCTCTGGCCCTGTCAAGTGGAGGTGCTTCCAGATCAGATCAACACTTGCGTCTGTAGACTGATGAAAGCAGACTGTCCTCTGCAGTGTAGGTGGGCCTCATCCAATCCCTTGAAGGCCCCAATAGAACAAAAGGTTGAGTAAGAAAGAATTCATTCTCATTCCTTCTCCCTCTCTCTTTCTCTCTCTCTCCCCGACCCAGTGAGGACACTGGTCTTGTCCTAACTTCAGACAGGAACTTACACCATTGACTCTTCTGCTCCTCCCAGACTGGAACTTACTCAGACTCAGCCTGGAACTTATACCTTCAGCTCTCCTGGGTCTCTGGTTTGCCTCCATAATCACGTGAGCCACTTTCTTACGCTAAATCTCTTTATATCTGTATCTTCATCCATATCTATCTAGTTGCTACTGATTATGTTTCTCTAGAGAAACCAGACTAATACAAGATACCACATCCAAATTAAAGGAAATAGAGAAGATAGAGAAGTTAAATGACATCCTAAGGAAATAATCTGATAAATCCACCAACTGGGGCAATCTATAGATCAGATAAGCCAATATCACCAAACTCCTTAAAAAAATGGATTCTGTTTCAAATTAAGGGAAACAAACACAACAACTGAATGTGATGCCTACTTCTCATGTTGATCCTGGCTTGCATGTGACAATGGTATATTATAAGAAAATATTTTTACTCCTTAAAAATGCAAACAAATATTTATGAGTGAAATGTCATGCTGATTATAATTTTAATTTAGAATATTTCAGGAGAACATTGCCAAAGCAAACAGTAAATTATTAACAACTGTTAAGTCTAGGTGATTGGTATATACCAGTGGTCATTATATTAGTCCTTATACTTTCCTGAACGTTTGAAATTTTTAGTAATAAAAAGAAACTATAAAACAAAAGCAAGCTAAAATAAATAACATCATGAATAAGGGAAACTATAACAGTCAGACTCCAAAAAGGCCTACAGTGACTCTCATCCAGGATTTATGCTCCTTCCACAATAGGCACTGACCTCTGTGACCAAGAAGATACTGTGGAAATACCACAGTAGATACTGTGTGACTTCCTGTGACTTCCTGTGACTACCACAGAAATACCACAGAAGATACTGTGTGACTTCCAACATTTGCCAATAAAGGACACTGTGGCTTCTGCCTTCCTCTCTTGGCTCACTTTCTCAGACAGAAGCCAGGTGCCATGTCATCAGGACACTCAAGCAGCCCTGGGGATGTCCATGTGGTGACAAGCTGAGGGCTCCCACCAGTTACGGGCACTCAACCGCCAATCACATGAAGGAGTCAGTCTGGAAGGCACACCATGAGATGGCTGTAGGCTGGGCTGATAACCTGACTACAACCTCACGAGCGATCCCCAGCCAGACCACCCAGCCAAGCCGTTTCCAAATTTCTGACCTACATAAACCATGTGAGATGATAAATGTTTACTGTTGTTTTAGATCGCTAAGTTTTGAAGCAGTTTATTTCATAGCAATAAAAAACACAAAAACCAACATGAAAAGCTTTTAATAGCAAACTGATTCACAAGTATAACATAGCAAATTACAAGCAATTTTATTTTCTTCTCAAAATTTAAAATGTACATACTTAATACTCCACTAATGCAAATGCCTAAATCAAATTACACTAAAAACTAGACTATACATTTAAAATTAGTATACTCTATTGTGTGTGGATATATATTATACATATATAATAATATAGATATATTATACCTTGCTATGGTCTGCATGCTTGTGCCCCACAACCCCCTCCAAAATCCGTATGTAGAAACCTAATCCCCAAGAAGATAGTATTTGGGGGAGGAGCTGTGAGGAGGTGATTAGGTCATAAGAGTAGAACCCTTATGAATGGGATTAGCGCTCATAAGAACCCAAAGAGATCCCTCTCTCATTTGCCACGTGAGGGTCCAGCAAAAAGTCCTAAAGGGGGAAGTGGGCCCTCACCAGACATTAAACACACCTACACCTTGATCTTGGACTTCACTGCCCTCAGAACTATGAAAAATAAATTTCTGTTGTTTATAAGGTACATGGTCTATGGTATTTGTTACAGCAGGCCAGACAGACTGAAACACACCTCAATTAAAAAACTACGGTGAAATTCTATATTGAAAGAACATAGCGATAGATGCCTGTTGAAAAACACAGCTTAAACATAAAAACATAAGAAAAATTCAGCTCAATTTATTTAGAAAGCTAACGTATTTTTGGCTTTTCAAAGTATCTTTAACTTGATGCCCATCAATTGCTTTTCTAAGCTCTCTTCCACAGAATTCTGTTAGCACTGAAAATGCCATTTGCCGTAATAAAACCAGTGTCAACCAATGGCTGACCTCTCTGGGGAATGAGCAGCAGCTTTCCACTCGCGCTCTTTTATGCTATTGTTTAAATATGTTTAAACCTATGGGAAAAAGCAATACTTTTTACTCTGTTGGCATTTTTCCTAAACTCTTAAGGGGAAACATTATAAAAAGGGTTTTCAGAAACGAAGTATTTCTACCAGGTTCCCAGTATGACACATTTCATTAACTATTTCAAAGAACTCTCAACCTGCCAGGTTGGGACTACAGAGTCTTCCTCAGCAATCCACATATCAAAGCCATCTGAGAAATGTACTCTAGGCTTGAATCAAGAAGTCAAAGAAAGAGGCAGTTAAAATATCCAAGAGTTTCCCACCCATTCAGTTTCTAATTTACTACACTTCCAAGTGAGCTTATTGTAGAACTTCAACAGCACAGTAGTTAACACGTCCAAACCAAGAGGCGGCCCACTTCAGCCTCACGCCGGGCTGACAAGGACATTCACGGGGGCCGCGTGGGGCAGTGGCTTCTCAATTCGAAGGGTCCCCATGGCCGAGGTTTACAGACAGAGAAATCAGAATAAAAACAACTGGACAGGAGTGGAGGTGGAGGGCACTAAGGGGCAACAAAATATTGTAGGAAGCAAAGAAAACTTGAGAATAACTGTAAGTAATGTCCTGATTCATAAACCACGAGCAGAAATCCATTACGGACAGAAAAAAAGGGGGGGTTCTATGGCAAGTAACATCACCGGGCGATCTGATTGTACACTACTAACTATACACCACTAGTCATGGTGAACAGCCCTGCCCCAGGCATACAACTTCTTTGGTAAAAGGTATTTCTGTTCCCCTCTCCCTCCTTATAAAAACCTCTCTCTCTACTGAGATGTGGAGATGGGCCTCGTGACACAAGTCCCTCAACTTCCAGGTAGCCAGTTGCCTTTACATCAGCACCTGCCCCTCATGTACTGGCTTTTGAAGCAGCAGGCAGCCAGACCTGCATTTGGTTATAGTTCTGTATGCAGCAGGGACAGCTTTTGTAGCACCCCAGCTGGGACAACGTGGACCCCGGGAAAGCCCAGAGAGCCCAGGCTGGAATCCCAGCTGACCTGTGTTCATGAAAAGTCCAAGAGAAGCCTCGAAAGACGAAGTTGAGGGAAATCTTCCTACCCCACATCCTACACCACCTCCCCCCGCAAAAAAATAAAACAGGAGACAGAAGGGTGGGGGGGGGATAAAATCAAAACATCTGTCTAAAAAATAGTCCAACATCCAAGGAATAGGAATTTCAGGAGAAAGTTAAGAACATGAAAAGGAAAAATTAATCAGAGAAATAATTCAAGAAAATTTCCCAGAACTAAAGGAAGCTACGGTTCATAATTAAAAGAACCCATCACGTGGACAGGGCAATTTAAAAAGTGTCCCTACACCAAAGCACACCACTGTGAAATTTCAAAGCTCCAAAGGTAATGAGAGCATTTTCAAAGTTCCAGGAAGAAAAGGAAAGGAAGCTGCATTCAAGAACGATGACACGAGGAGCATCAGGTCTGTCGAGACCAACACTGGACGGTGCCAAACACGATGGAAGAATGAACGCCTTCAAGTTCCTGAGGAAACAGAATCTCAAATCAGGACTCTGTACTCAGCCAATCCTGCAATTACATATGACTGAAGAATAAAAGCATCTTTTGACATCCAAAGCCTTTATTTTCAGGAAGTTGCTGATGGTTGTACTCCATCAGATCAAAAAGACAACATGGAGGAGGAAAACATGGGTTCCAGGAAGCAGAGGATCCACAGAGCAGTGTGACCTTCACCTTGGATGAAGGTCAAGGGAGAGCCCAGAGCACCAGAGGTGCAGCAGGCCTACAGGGAGGCAGGATTCGAACAGGAGAGGTGAGGACACTAGGGGCAATGTATTTTCCAGGAAAAATACAAAACTAATAAATTATACTATCCTTTTGTAGCAAAAAAGCAGTTTCATCTCTGACAGCTGGTGTAGGATTGAGTTAGAAGTAATTACATTGAAAACTAAACAATTCCAGAGAAAATAAAAATTTATTCAAAATATAAAATGCAATCATAGTATACCATATGGCTTATAAATTAATAGTTACACAGTCATAATAGAAACACTGAAAGTTTATCTAACTAAAATTGTATATAATGGGAGGATGGAAAAGGGGCGCTAGGAGAGGAAGCGGGGAGATAAAGTGCAAAAAGCTAAACCATTATGTTCCATAGCAGAAAGTCAATGAATTAAAATTTAAAACTGAAAAATTAAAAATAACAATAGAAGCGTGTTATTTTGAAACAGGGAGTTAAACACTAGAAGCAAAGACTGCCTCTGGGGAGTAGGAACCATGGACCAGAGGAGTGGGGCAGGAGTTGGCTGTATTAACTGTCCTAGACATGCCTTCTTAAAGAGTATATACCGTATATTCAATAAAAATTACAATTATATGTTAAATGAGAGGAGGGCAGCATTTTATAATTAATTAGGATGAATACCAGCAGGCCTTACGGTGTACAATAAAAGAAGTTGGGGAGCACTCTTTACATTTTTTTTTAATTTTTAGAGAGAGGGGAAGGGAGGGAGAAAGAGAGGGAGAGAAACATGGATGTGCAAGAGATACCTCAATCAGTTGCCTCTCGCATGCCCCCAACAGGCCCGCAACCCAGGCACGTGCCCTGACTGAGGATCAAACTGGCAACCTTTCAGTTCACAGGCTGACACTCAATCCACTGAGCCACACCAGCCAGGGCTTTTTTTGTCTTCTTAAAGGGACCTTCTCCCAAGATTAGGTAGGAGTGAGAGTTTGAACCCAAGATTGACACTAAGAACCAATCTCACCTCAGTATTTATAAACTACTTAATATTTATGGATTATTTTATTGCTCTCATAATTCTCCCAAGAGATTTGCTTCCAAGCACACATCCAACATTAAGGGTCACTGATTATTTCCCAATAATTTTCTAAGTTCCATCCAGCTATTTCACTTCCTCTCTATTTCAAAATTTCATTAGAAAGTACACCATCATGCTCCTAAAAGATGCAGCTTCTCCTTCCTGACAGGCCATCGGGGCTTACATTCTGGACTTCACATATGGACTTACAGAATGACTAACATCTCAGTGTTTCTCTGAGGTTTCCTCACCCAAGGACCTTTTTTTTTCCATTACTTTTAGAGAGAGAGTAAGGAAGAGAGAGAGAGAGACACATCGACACAGGAGAGAAGCATCAATGGGTCACGTCCCATGCATGCCCAGACCAGGGGTGGAGGATCAAACCCACAACCGAGGTATGCGTCCTGACCGGGAATCAAACCAGCAACCTTTTGGTCACAGAAGGACTCTCCAGTAGAGTCAGACAAGCCAGGGCATATTTGAATTTAAATATGTTAAACTCCTGAAAAAAGGAAAAAAATAAAAGATGTTAATGGGAACTTCATGGTTATAGAAAATCTGTACTTACTTTTCCAGAAACCTGGTTCCCATGAGCACTGCCCGTACTCAAGGTCCTGCTCTCACCACACAGTACCCCACTTAAATCTCACTTCAGGAAAAACCCATCGTCAGTCATTCGTACTGTACCCGTGAATTTAAGGTAATATATAACTTCTCCCAGGAACATTGACTTTTATGCTTTACCTCTAAGGTAAGGTACAGTAAATTATGAATGACGTAGTTTATGAGGGTGTTAACTAATTTCCTAAAGTTTGTGAGTTCACATTTATTCCTGACACTTAACCTTTTGGGCAAATATTTTGTAAATGACCAACTGAGACTCACTACTATTTTGCAATTAAAATTTGTATATTTAAATTTTGAAACCAATGCCTACTATCCCCCAAAAAACATTGCTAGATCTCAAATAATAGTGTATGAGCATATGTCTGTGATTACTTACTTAAAATAGTCACAGGATGGTACCAATAAGACTCACTGAATGAACACTGACTACAGAAGTCCAATATCCAAGTAAAATAGGAATTTCAGGAGAAAGTTAAAAAAATGAAAAGGAATGATCAATTATCAATTAATTATCAATTTTCAAAGATGATAATTACAAAAATAAGTTAGAAAAATAAAAGAACCTGGGATGGATAAATTCCCATCTGGGAAGGAAAACTACGATGATAAATACCTTTAATATATTCTCACATGCAGGAGAGCAAATCACTAGACAGGTGTTGGGAACCACCCTGACTGGCATCAGAAGCTGAAACCCCCGCCTAGGCTAAGGCTAAGGGAACGCCCTTGGAACCGTAAGCCAGCAAGGAAACAAAAGCTTATCTCCCCGGCAGTAATGCTGCTTCTGCTGCTTTATTCATAACTGAACCCCAAAAAGCTTGGTCGGTTAGCCAAAGACGGGTAAGATTCCCCACGGGGGAACGACCTAAGACAGGCACGATCACTTTGGGAAGCCCCCCAAAAGAAGGACTTGGGGGGCTGCAGCAAAAGGGGGTGATGGATCCTCACTCCTCGGCTTTGACATAGCCTGAGTTCTCCTGTCTGGGAGAATATCTCCTTATCTCTTGGTTGCCTTAGTTCCCTTGCTCCACCTAAGCCTGAAACAATGACAGGGTGGTGCAGCTCTATGCTGAAAAGGGTGGACTCCCCGGGTGATCAGGCCTAAGAAAGAACATGTAAATTACTGTGAAACCTTCTTTGTTTAGAATGCTCTCAGTTGAATGAGAGGGGTCCAAGGAGGAAGTTAGCTTGTTCCTCAAAGTCTTACAGCTCTTTGACCCCGACTCAAAATAGACTGGCAGAGTTCCTTGTTTTCTATAGTTCCTTACTTCCCCCTAATGAGTACTGTAATTTACCTGAATTATTATGCAAAATGAGCCCAATAAAAGCAGGTATGGATGGTAAATCGGGGTGCTCCCCACTAGGGGGGGGTGGCCATTTCGTCCCTACTTCCCCACAGAAACTAGTTTGTCTCTGTGCATGTTTTTTTTTTCTTGCGTGTTTTTCGACGAGCCATCCACAGCATTCCATGATCACTGCTGGCCGGTGACCCACGCATCAGACAGGTACTGAGTACACATCTAGTTTCAAAGCCCACTGCATCTGCCCAAACGCAGCAGCTCCCACTGCCCCAGGTTCGCTGGGCTTCTCATGATTCCATGTTATTTTCCACTCAGCAAATACCCCTGTTCACAATCAATTCGTCTTTAGTTTTAGGGTCAGAATTTTCCAACATTCCTGTTGTGTCTTGTGAAAGGGAAGGGCAAGTGATTGTTATTACAAGTCACTTCCTTTCAGGCACCACACCAGTTGCTCTACTTGTAAAATCTCATTTAATCTTCACAATTACTCTATGACTTAGCTTTTATTCACCCCATTTTTATGTGTGAAAACTCAAAAATTCATAATTAGAAAAATCAGGATTTAAACCCCACAGAGTCTGAATTCAAAGTCCAATTTCCTTTCAAAACAGAAGCTATATTTAATTAAACAGGCAACCAACATACATATCTTTTGCAGAAAATTTAAATCTAGGTTGTCTAGAATTGCACAACCAAATTTTCAATCTTGAACAAGAGATCCTCCTTTGAAACTGAAATAAACTAAGTTTTGAGAGAAAAGTAAAAATAAACATTAATGTATAGCTACTATAAGTACTATTCTTTTTTTAAACCCTCACCTGAGAATATGTTGATTGATTTTAGACAGAGGAAGGGAGAGAAAGAGGGAGAAACATCAATCCACTGCCTCCCATACATGCTCCAACCAGGGATCAAATCTGCAACCTAAGTATGTGCCCAGACTGGGAATCAAACTCCCAACCTTTTAGTGTAAAGGACAATACTTCAACCAACTGAGCAACCTGTCCAAGGTGGTACTATACATGTCCTATGTCACCTTCTCACTACCCTTTGATTTGCAGAAAATATCAAATGCTTCCCAGATCCCTATTCACCACAGCCTCATGCTATTCCACTATTGCCTTTATCTTTGGTTAAGTATATTCTTAAGCATGTGCAGAAGGAGCCTGGAATGTAGGTGTACCCCTTTAACAGCAGACGTCTAACATGTGCTAAAACGCCCTGACTGCAAGCAGGCATGGCCTGAGTAGATGTTGTCTCCCAAAACAAACAAACCAACCCCCTCTGCATGATGGAGCACAATGACTGCCAACACCGTCCGGGAATAATCTGTTCAAATTGAATGTGAGTGGAAATCACCACCTGCTGGGAGCTGACTCAAAAGGCTGCTTCCCACAGCACCTGACCTTCCGCAATTTCTCCTCAGGAAGAAGTTCTTTTGTGGCACAGGTTTTGACAAGGTGACTGGTTTTCCCTGTGCTTTCAGATGCTCTGTGACAAACCATCAAAAATGTCAAAACGCCACCGCCCTACTTTGAGAAAGAAGTCACGAGGTGCGCCAACTCCAGAGCTGGTCTGAGTCAGGTGTACAGTAACATCTCCGGCCACGGGGCGCCAGAAGCAGTCCCCCTCGTGGAGCTGAACAGGAACACAGGCTTCCCACCGGCCGCTCCACAGAGCCAGGTGGCCCTGAAGCAGTCGAGGAAGTGACATGATCGAGTCAGCTCGCTAAAGGAGCTGGCTCTTGTCCCATTTTCAGGGAAGGCTACTGTCTGCATGGAGGGATTTCACAGCTACAGATTCAAGGTCCACTGTACAAGACAGAGTGAAGAGAAATCCAAATGGCAAGATTTCAGGCGCAGCAAGAGGGATCCCTGCCACCCAACATTCCCTGTGGTTAAATATTTCATATTGTACAATGAAAGTGTCATGCCTTGGTACTTATTAAAGCCACCTTCTCCGGGAAAAAGTAGCGTTTTATCAGGGGTGCCCAACCTACAGCCCTCAGGCCCCATGCAGCCCAGGGTAGCTGTGAATCCAGCCCAACACAAAATTGTAAATTTACTTAAAATATTATGAGATGTTTTTGTGATTGTGTGTCACAATGTATTTAATGTGTGGTCCAAGACAACTCTTCTTCCAGTGTGGCCCAGAGACACCAAAAGGTTGGACACCCCTGCTACACCATCAATCTCGCACACAGTGGTGGGAAGTGAATTTTCTGTTCTCCTCCCAGACAGCTTTTAAACAAGGGGAAAGGCACCCTCACGGTAGACACCTCGCCTTGCCCAGTGTGGCTCAATGGGCTGGGAGTCTTCCTGCAAAGCAAAAGGTCGCTGCAGGTTGGATTCTGGTCAGTGTACATGTCTGCGTTGTGGACTCTGCCCTGATTGGGGCACAAGCGAGAAGCAACCAATTGATGTTTCTCTCTCATACCTCCTTTTCTTTATCCCTCCCTTCCCCTCTCTCAAAAAGTAAATAAATAAAAGTCTTAAAAAAAAACAGTAGACACTTCATAGGTAGGGAAAGCATGCAGCAAGGGGCAGTACATCCAGAGGCAAATTTCCCCTTGTAAGGGACATCCCTGACATCAGGTGACCCCCAGTTAGTCAAGGGCTAATGATCCAAAGAGGCTGATCTGGGCTGTTGGACTTTCTCTGTTCTTTTTATTGCTTGCCCACAGCACATCTACCATATAGTCCAAAATGCAAATATATGAAGAGTTGAAAGTCAATCATTTTTTGTTCTAAAATTTTTATAAGAGGGAACGAGGAACAAGAAATTTAAAAATTATTAATTAGCCCTGGCTGGTGTAGCTCAGTGAATTGAGCGTGGGCCTGCGAGCCAAAGGGTCGCTGGTTCAATTCCCAGTCAGGGCACATGCCTGGGTCGCAGGCCAGGTCTCCTTAGCCCCAGTAGCGGGTACAAGAGGCAACCGTACATTGATGTTTCTCTCCCTCTCTTTATCCCTCCCTTCCCCTCTCTAAAAATAAAATAAATAAATAAAATCTTTAAAATAAATAAATAAATATTAATTAAAATAACACTTAGAGATTATTTATAGATTTCCTATGTACCTTTACTTCGGGTTTCAAATTAAGACAGTTAAATGAGCAGCTGGTCATATATGGAATGTGAGGTTAAACGAATAACTAAACCATGAGTACATTTAGAAAGAGGCAATGTAACCTTCAGGTTAAGAGCAGTCCCTAGAGTCACACAGCCCAAGGCTGAGTCCCAACTCACCCCTCACTTGCTAGCAGCATGACCATGGGCAAGGTGCCTTACCTCCCACAATTCAGCTCCCTCACTTGTAAAGTCAAGACAAAAACAGCATTGGGACTACATAAAGATGTTGGGAGATGTAAAGAACAGGCTAACACATGTACTTAGCCCAATGCCTTGCATGTCATAAGTACTCAATAAATGTTAACATGTATCATAATATTCCTATTACTATCTTCATGAAGGCAAGAGGATCTCCCTTTTAAAACCTCTTAAGTAAATCAATTTTAATTCTGTTAGCATGATAATAATCAAGTAGTTACGTAGCAATATAATGTTTATTTAGAGATTTATTTCAAAGTAGTATGGACAAAATCACATGATGTCTGTCACTCTCCATTTACTTGAAAATACCACAGCACAAAAGGAGGGCTGGTAAGCAACTGTGGCAAAATCAGCGTCTGCCAAATCTGGGGGACAGGCATGCAAGCTCATCACACCCATTTCTGCACTTCTGTGAACATTTGAAAACCTTCAAATTAAAAGGTTAAAAATAACCCTGACCAATGTGGCTCAGTTGGTTAGGCACTGTGCCCTGGGCAAAGCCATAGGTCACTGGTTCAATTCCCAGTCAGGACACATACCTGGGTTGTGAGTTCAGTCCCCAGTTGGGGTGCATACAAGAGGCAACTGATAGTTACTTCTCTCCCTTTCTTTTTCCCTCCCTTCCCCTTTCCCTAAAAATAAATAAAATCTTTTAAAAACAATGTTTTAAAATTAAAATATATAAAACAAAATGTTAAAAACAATCAGTTGGTCTGTCAATATACATTTATTGAGAACACTCTAAGAGCCTAATACAGGTGCCATGAAATTAACCATTGTTTAAAAAAAAAATCAGGCAGGCATTGTCTTTACCTTTCTGGCATGTTGCCAAGAAGCAAAGACTACATAAAGAAAAGAGCTCTGATCTATAAGGAGAGGTTCCAGAGTCTACAGAGGGGTTTATGCACCTGACTCATCAGAAAACACCCCGGCACCCTAGGCCTTTCTCAGCCAGGGTTCATCAATGAACCAGAGAATTAAAAAAAAAAAAGATATGAATGACTATTTTCTCACTCCCCTCAATGGAAAACCAGGACCCTTCCAGGTACATGAGAGAGAAAGTGACTCACTGTTTATAACAGATGCCCTCGGCCAGTGAGGCTTGAATCTCTTGCAGACTCTAATGGTGGAAGGCTGCTGGAACCTCCACTTCGAACCCACTTGTTCTTAGTTTACTCACCATTCTAGTAACCTCTGTTCTCTTGTTTCTAGCCTAGTGCCTGCTGGAAAGAGCAAATCGGAAGGTGGGAATCAATACGAGAGAGGAGTCGCAGCCTCACTGCAGAAGAGGGCCCAAAAATGTATTAAAAATACACTCAGTGAACCGAACAGCAGAGCAGCCCAGCCACTTGATTAGAGCAAAGAGGCTCTAAAAGCCTCAGGAGTCCAATTTGTACCTTTAATACTAACAGTTAATGATTAATAATAAATACTTACAATATTGAGCACTTGCAAGGAATAACATGCTTGTAACAATGACCCTCCAAGTCACTGAAAACAGCGAGATTCCACCCAGCGCACTCTGCCTCAGACAGGGACTGAGCCCTCCGAACTCCATGTCTCCGTGGGAAAACACTGAACAACCTGAATTCCCTCCTCTGTACTTGTGCTTTCTCAAAAATTTCTACGATGATTGTGCATTACCTTCATCATCAGGCAAAAACAATTCTTAAAGATATTTAATTTTAGGAAGATTTCATCCCGATGCATACACTTTAGTCTTTTTTTCATATTTGAAAGAGTAAAACCTTCACATTAATTTGTTCTCCAAAGCTCACAGATAAGTATGCCACTTAGGGACTAGTTATTATCCTTGGTGTGAAGGAACATATATCGAAATGGTGAGAAGAAAATTTACAGAGAAAAAATTCAAAATAATATGGCCAGGGCTGGGACCAAAATGCCAGGGTCCGATCCTGAGTGTTATGTATCCGTTCCAGGTAAACCATAATGCATGAAGTGAAGCATACAGGGCCCAGGACAGATTCCCTGACCTCCATTCTGTAGGATGCCGAATTTCAACTTGTTCTGTAAAAGTGACTATTGTAAAGCACCAAAAACAATCTATCTTTCTTTAAGGAAGTAGGGAAAACTCTGCTATTCTCTGCGACATCTTCGGTATTGTTAGCACCAGTGCCTATTGTATGGACTCTCATGCTCATTGTCACTGTGTCCCTCAGCTTCTATGATGTGATTACTAGGGTAACATTACACCCAGTCCCAGTGTTCACCTGCAGACTGACCCTGGGATGTTTTTCTTCCTGGTGCCAGATCTACGGAGGTGTTTTTACTCATAATAACACATCTCAGATCTCTGCCTAGCTCAAGAGATTTCCCACAGTATTTTTAAGTGATTATTCAAAGGTTAATACTAAATGCAAGGTTGGCTGGTTCATCACTTGCAACAGAGCAACTGCATCTCCCGATGTTGAGCAAAGTCTGCTTTCCTCGCCCCAAGAGCAGCAGCAGGAGCCTCCCCGGGGAGATGTCAGTTTGATGAAAGGAATTTCTCGGTGGGAAGGCCCCCCAACTTCCGCCCCGTCTCTCTCACGAAGACCTGGATGCACCGAGTACACAGTAGTCACTCCACACACGTGTGCTGAATGGAAGAGTTTAAGATTACAGTGACCACTGCGCCTCCTGAAGAGTCAAAGTTTTTTAAAAAGGAAAATAAACTCTGCTCATAAAGGTGTAAGACTAAACTACTGAGTGGGGCAAAGTTGTGAGTATATGAAACAGTGTTTTGGGGGTATTATTTATTAATTATTGTTATTATTTTACATATGAACAACTCTAAATCTAATTGTGCCCAACCCTGAATGTTTCTTGTTTCTTCTCTGGAAAATTATCAGAAGCATTTAAGTTTTCCTTACACACTGAAAAAATAATAATAATTTCCCTCAAAACAAAATATACAGAGCTGAACTCCTAAACAAGTACAAATATAATAAGGATTGCTACAACCTACCTTCCTCCACAACACAAACTTATTCATTTCCAAGGAATCAGGATTGTGCCTTTTTTCCATCAAAACACTTAACTAAATTACTTTTTCTGGCAAGCAATTTCACATCTTCAGGTAATGGGAGATCTTTAGGGTCTGTTCCCTCTATAACAGAGAATGAAATGCATATCATCTTTGGATGGTATTGTACTAACCAGAATTAAATGTACTAACTAATAAACTAACAAGCCTGTTGGAACAAATACAGGAAGAAAATTTTTTTTTTGCTAACAAGTGCTATTTTAGCTCTTTTCTAGTTCCTGTTCCTGCCCAGATAGGAGCTGACCAGCAGCAGGAATTGGGCTGACTCGGAAGGACTCAGCATACTGACACCCGGACTGTGGTGGGGACCAGACCTGCCTGCACTGCCTGCACGTCCCCACTTCCCTTCCCTGTCCTTATAAAAGCCACCCGGCTTGACCAGAGATGTTAAGATGGGTTTCAGGACAGGAGTCCACCACCTTCTCAGGTCACCGGCCCCTGAATAAACCTCCTTCTCACCAGCACCACTCTCAGAGCACTGGTTTCCATCTAGGCACGCTTCAGAACCTGTGTTTGGCAGCACCTTCAGCCCCTGAGACCAAGGAGAGATACGCCCACGTCAACTTCCAAAATCAGCAGGAAGGACACTGGTTATATTTTTCCATCAGCCACTGGCATTATTTGAACAAAATATGCACCTTGGTTGAAATACAATGCACCGTTCAGATATACACACCTGCTTAACTGCCTGACCCTCCTGATTTTTCTGATTTCTAACTCATTTTAACACATTACTTTTTTTAATTATTTTTATTGTTCAAGTACAGTTTTCTGCCTTTCACATTACATATTTTAATCAGAAAATGAAAGGCTAACTTCTCCCCAAATTAGCTCGTTGAAACTTTGCTAACAAAATATTAAAAAATACAACAAACATATTTATACAAAGGTAAAAGTGACTGAGATGGTTTATCAAAAAGTAATATAGAGTAATTCAGAGAATCTCTGATTAATCTGGGAAACTCTACAGCTTATTGCAGGGTCCTTCTGAATGTGCAGTGTTCACGAAAACCATCTGGGAAGCTTGTGAAAATGCAGGTTCCTGGGCCCCTCACATTACTGTGGATAGTTAAAACTACAGTGGGGCTCAGGAAAGTGCATTTGTAAACAAGCACCTGGGGTGGTTCTAATTCAGGGCCACAGCCCAACTGAGCTCCTATAAAGCTAATGGCAAGACAAGTTATGCAAAGTATCAGAATAAACCAGCAAAGAGGGAAGCTGAGTTTCAATTCCAGTACTGCCTCTAACCAGCCATGTGGACCATACGTTTAATTTCCCTGCATCTTAGTGTACTCATCTGTAACAGAGGGTGCTGGACCGATAGCTAAAGTGCTTTCCTGCTATGAAATATTGTATTTTTTTAAAAAGAGGTAACTATAAATGTGGACACTATTATTTTTCCAGAAAATAGAGTTTGAAATATTCATAAGCAATGTTTATTCAAGGATTTCTACATTAGAGATAAAGAGTCTGTATATCTGAAGCATTCCAGATACCTAGCTGAATGGCATATTATTTTAGGTATTTTAATGGAATCACACACACACTCCTATCCTGTGGCCATGGGGTAAGAAGCGTGACCACCCTGCGTTCAGTAGAAAAGCTTATCTGAATCTGGGTTACAAGAGCAGTTAATTTGGCTCTTTTAACCAGACTTGAAAGCACCACAATCCTGACATTATTAACCACATCCCAAATGAACCAAAGCACCTGTTAAGTGACACCTTTTTAGGAGGTCATTACCAGAGGCTACTCTCCTCTGAGACTTTGCTGCAGGGAGAAAGGCCTGACTGTAAAAAGACAGCCAGAAGTTGCAGCCAGAGTGTTCTCAACATTTTTAAAAATCTGTACAGTTTGCTGGAGCTGAGATGAAACATTTATCCCTCTCTTGCAACCACTTTGGTTTCCAGGGAACCGACTGCTCGGGCTGAGGCGGGCGGAGGAGAGGTGCATCCGCAGACGCGCGCGCCACACACACGAAAGCCGGCTGAAAATTTTCAAAGTGCCTTTTTATGCCGTTAACTCAAAGATGAACACATTTCAAGGTGACCCAATCCTCAAGTGACAGACAGTGTTTTAAAAGGGCCAGAGCTCTCCACTTAAACAATTTCTAGTGACACGCTCACACTGCATCCTCAAGGGCTCTACCGGCTGTCTCATTTGCTAGTCTGTCTTTCCTGGCAGAGGCGTCCCATTTTAAATGAGCGCTTGAAGTTTGTCTTCCTTCCTAACAATTAAACTCCACAGGGCTTACATGCTTTAAAAAAAAATTTTTTTTAACTTAGCAGGCACCATGGAGGACTTTTAATTATTCAATTATACAACAAACCCAAATCATTACTTTGTAGTTTTTTCTATTTATCAAAACAGTACCAGAATAATAAAACGCAGCCTCATCAGTCATGCTTATAAGCAAACAGTAACAGACTTCTAAGGCAAAATCAAAGTTGGTGTTCAGAAAAGGATGCCCAATTTAAAATCTAACAACGTACATAATCATTAGGCTGACTCTGTTTATGTGTTTCAGACACAGGATATGATTTTTCTTTCTTCTTCACTAAAACATTGTTCTTCATCATTATGACAAACTGAGAAAATTACAATAGGAATCTGAAAATGAGGTCCCTGTAGTTAGTGAAACATACCAGGCTGGTTTTGCTCAGTTCTCCTCTATGGTCACTTCCATCTTACTGCAACGATTTCCAGGACTGCCCCCTTAGGTGACTGTGAGCTCCAGGAGAGCAGAGCCCAGGTATCCTCACTTATGTATGCCAGCCACCAGCACGAACAACAAATAACAGGTGCCAGGGACAGTGGGCATGCCACTTTAGGGTTTTTTTATTTGTATAAATGTATAATATATAAAAATGGATTCCAAATTTTATTCTGGTCCTCTCCTACTTCCTAAACAACCATCCTAACCTGGGCAAGGGAGGAAGAGGGAGGTGAGCCTTGTATGCATTTGAGCCAGGCTGGTGGGGGACTTATTATGGCCCACAGTGGGGTGTGGGAGTCTAAACAAGTGATGGGCGCACTCATACACAGGAGTAGTGCGGAGTCCCATCACAGCATGGAGGACATCTGCACAAATGGGAAGCCAAATATGGAAACTCAAGACAAGCAGGACAAGGAAGCCATACACATGGATGGAGAGCCTGGCATAGACTGCTGCACAACTACGGGGGGTGCCGACCGGGGCTGCAGCCTGACACAGGAAGAGGACAGCACCCAGCTGAGGGAGTCAGAGCCTGAGAAAACTGAGAGGAGTGTCTACTGTGGGTGGGTACGTACTGCCCAGCATGAGAAGTTTCACGTAAGGAAGAGAGAAGAATGGAATAAACCCTGTGATGTTGGACTAGAATTGGAGGTATCACTGTGAACTCATGGTTTTCACCATAGAGATATACTGGGTTAGCCCAAAAGTCCACATGGTTTTTTCCATAAAGTAAAGGACACATTTTTTATTTTCACCAATAACATGTTATTGATTTAGATATTTTGAGTATGTATGCTCTCTCTAGCCACAATGTATGCCATTGATTGTTCTCAGTTAATGTCTCGATTTGATCACTATCAACTTATTGGTCGTCCAGCGAGAAATCTCCAGCACAAAACTTCGCAAACTACTTCTGACACATTCGATCAGTCAGAGCACCTTCTTCATACTCTGCACAACTTTTTGTGTGTGTTTCCGTTGCATTTTTACCTTTCTTGAAATAACAAAGCATAACATGCCAAAAATGTTGCACAGTTTCTTCCATCTTCAATATTAAAATGGCTACACAAAAATTCACCAATTTTGTTTTTTTAAATGCATGCTGATATGATAGCTGTCCCAACACAATCTAACAAAATTGTTTCAAATGAAGTTAAAGACAACTAAGCACTACTAAAGCCATTTTATGGGAAAAAAAAAAAACTTTTTGGCCAGCCTAACTAGATGAACACAGGAGCACGTATGTGTGTAGTACACACATTCTCCAGCTGTGCCAAGTGACAGGCTTGGGGACAGAGACACTCCAGTCACCATGAGCATACCTATTGCCCAGATCTTGGTGTCTAAGTACTATTATTCAAAGAAAGAAACGCTCCTTGAAGAAATAGCTGACTCCAGTGCTAGGACAGGGGAAAAAGTATTAAATAAGCCTGGAATATCTGCAAGGCCAGAAAATAAGGAAGTACTTTAAAAATAATGCAGTATGTCAAAAAAAAAAAAGAGAGAGAGAGAGAAAAGCCAGGGTAAAAGGGCTCCCCTTAGCAAAATCTGAAACAATTTAAATATTAAATAGTAACAGTAACAATTCAGGAAATCTCAAATATACACTAATATAAGTACCACCCACTAACCGATTGCGCCACTGGAGCTCCTAATATACACTAATATAAACAAATAAAATGAAAGTTTGCAGACTAAGAGGATACCTAAACAGTTTCAAAGTGCTACCCTCAAACAGAGCTATCTAATTTCTTAAATAGACAAAATGGAAAATAACTATTGATACATACCATATTTGCAATTATTTTCATTGTACCTCTAGCTCAATACCCAGCACCCAAACCAGACCAGCTCCTTAAAAGCAGGGACTATCCTTGTCCACCTTACATCCCCAGGGTGGTGACGGTACACAACTGGTACCCTATAACTACTTATTGAATGAATACATGTGCTTCATAAAATGCCAAATCCCATCATGGTTCTCAGTGTGGCAACGAGCCAAAGCTGATCTCCTTTATCATGTTTTAAATAAGTAAGTTGCCCTTCCTCTTTGTCCTGACTTGGATTATAGAAAGCGCCTTTACAGAGCAAAACAGTCTTTACATTCCACAGTAATCGTGATATCTGATTATTTCAATTTGTGGATATAGGCCTACAACAATCTCTTGTTAACATAATGCAGGAAATCCATAGAATTGTCCCCATCCCCTCCCAATTAAAAGTCAGTCTTCAGTTACTTTTTTTCTGCTGTTTTTCAGATACTCTTGCAATTTTCCTTTTGCCAATTATATCTCAATAAAAAAGAAAGCAAAGATGGTTTAACGGTATTTCTTAAAAGAAAATAAATAAGTGTGTACGTTTAGGGGAAATAACAGGGCATCCTCTCTGGGTACAAAGTCACACAGTCACATCCCTGAAGATCCCAAGTAAGACCTACAATGCATCGCTGTGCCCCATCCACCATCTTTCAGGGTCTTCTAATCCAGGGAATATTCCCTTGTTACTAAAGTCCACATTCCAGAGACAGAACTAGAGCTTAAAACAATCTCCTTAAAGGCAGTGACTAAATCGTAATCAACTTGGTGAAGAAATCAACTGTCTCTCTAAAGACACATTCTTACCATTCAATAGAAGTTCTGGACTACCTCTAGATCGTTTAATTAAAACAGATACTTTTACAGAAAAAAAGTACCTTATGTGCTATATATAACTTAGTTAATTTTCTCAAAATTAGAACTAAAAACAACTCTCTATATATTATTTATTAACACTTACTCAGTATCCACAATGTACCACATACCTCAAATCCTCTTATTTAATCTCCAAACCACTTTATGAGGCAAATACTATTAGAAACATCTTATAGATAAAGAAACATAAGCACTGAGTGATTAAGTAATGTGCCCAAAGTCCCACAGCTACAATGAAGATCCATGATACAGATACCCAGGCTATAAAGCTTTAGCTGAGATCCTTAACCTTTGGCCGAATCGTCGTTTTGCTATGCTTGACTTACAAATTTTTCACATTTTTTTGAAATCAAAAATGATTTCAAAATGAATCAGAACTAAGTTTTCTTGCCAGTAACATTAAATAATATTAGCGAAATAAAAATGGTGAAATTCATTAGGCACTCTTACAAATCTTCGTACCCCTAAAATCATATGCAATTTTTGTAAATTATACAGTACAGAAGCCTGACAACTTTTCCACCAGCAAGGTCACTTTGGGGATACAGCTGTGTTGAAATTATCTGTGGAAATGCAGCAGTGGATCACTCAAGAATTCTATTAACAGCGGGCAAGGAAAGTTATCAACTATTTTTTGTTTGTGGTTCTGAGGTTTGTTTTTGTTCTTTTGCAATCAAGGAGCTAGAAGGTAAACGAGTAAGTGGGCAGATGAAAGTGGAATCCCTTCCCATTTCTTCCGCTTAGAAAAAGGAGGCTTGGGGACCAAAGACTGCGGGAACCTGCCCTGGAGTCTGGTCTCCCTGGTTCGGCCTAGGGGTGGGAGCGGCCCCGATGCGCTACAGCCCTGCCCTGCCCGGCCCGGCGGCTTCCGGCGCGCGGCAAGGGGCCCCGGGCGGCGGCGAGCCCCGCGCTGGCGGGGAGGAGGCGGACGCGCCGGAGGCGAAGAAGAGGGGTCCTTACCGAGCTCGGTGCCCGGGTTGCGCGCCGACATGGTGCGGGCTGCTGCAGCAGCTGCCGGTTCCCCCTCCGGAGTTCGCCTCCGCCAGCCCTTCCTCCTTCCCGGTGCCCCGCGCGAACAGCGCGATCGCCCCGCCCTGTCCCCTCTCGGGGCGGAGCTGCGCACCTTGGCCCTGCAGTCAGGACCCGAGTTTGCCCTCTGCGGGGAAGCCCTGCCGCCTCCTTCTTGGTCCCCTCCACGCGGTGTGGAACGCGGGCACCAGCTGGCGGAAGGAGCGCTCCCGAAACCAGTTTTAAAATATTTAAAATGCCCACCGCACAGGCTAGCAATGTGAGAAACTTTTGACTGGGAGATTGCATACCGAGAGGGGTGGTAGCTCTGTGGTCCAGGGGAAGAAGAACTGGATTCTCAGCCTGGATCAGAACACTGTGACACTGTCCACGCAGTGCCTTACCGAGCTTCATTTTCCTCATCTGTAAGAAATGGCCTTGACAGTTTCTTGGAGCTTGAAACTATGAATCTGTGACACTAAGTTTTTGCGGGGGGGGGAGGTGTTCAGTCTGGTTTCTGTGGTCAAAAGATTAAAATTGTCTGGAGTCGCTCAACATGGGCTACTTGGTCAATTCATCTGTACTCACAGAAGGTCCTCCTGAAAGAAAACGTGCTTCAAAAATTTTTTTAAAAATACTTTATTTATTTACAGGGAGAGAGAGAGGAAGAGAAACATCCATCAATGTGTAGTTGTCTCTCCTGTGCCCCCACTGGGGACCTGGCCCACGATTGAGACATGTGCCCTGACCAGGAATCAAACCAGTGACCCCTTGGTTGGCAGCCAGCACGCAGTCCACACCAGGCTGGGCACAAAACGTGCTTTTAGATATATGCTGGCATTTGAATCTTAGAACAATCCTGCCAAGTATTATATCTTCATTGTTATACCTACAGACAACAGAGTTCTTATTAGAAAGGCATCCTGCTGTAGTGGAAACTGAGTAGGCTCAGAATGCATAGAACCCCCAAAATACCAGCAATTCCACTTAATAACTGGGCGGTTCTAGGAATGTTATTGTCTACTGCTCTGAAAAAAAACAGGATAATCAAAATATATTTGCCTGTCAAGTTGTTGCCTATGTGTAAAGTACCTAGAACATGCCAAGGCATATATTAGGGTAGGTGTTCAGCAAATGGAGGTTGTTAATATTATTCCCAGGTTCACAGGGCAATTATGGGACAAACTAGGAAAAGCTATCCCAGTCTTATTTCCCTCCACTGAGCTGCCTCTCAGCCTTCTCAACACTTGACTGTGACTATTTTGGATGTGTCTATCAGGGGTGTCCAACCAGTGCCCTACAGGCTGCATGCAGCCCAACAAAAAATCGTAAATTTACCTAAAACATTATGAGATTTGTGTGTGTGTGTGTGATTATGTGTCACAATGTATTTAATGTGTGGCCCACAAAAACTCTTCTTCCGGTGTGGCCCAGAGATGCCAAAAGGTTGGACACCCCTGGATTCTATTCATGCATATAATAACATTTCCCCTCTATTTTTATTTTAACCCTGAGAAAGAGAAAAGCAGGCGCTAAAAGCCTAGAGCTGGCCTGGCACGCTACATCACTGTGCTCTACAGTTCAACATAAACAATTTCACAGAACGCCAACATCAGCTAAGGCCCTTGTGACCATGATGAATCAACAAAAAACAAGGCCATTCAGAATCATGTCTGAACACAGGAATAAAAAAAAAAAAAAGAACATTGCCCAAACCACAAAAATGACCTAAGAGCTTCCTCCTATCCTGGCTAATATAAGTGAGTGTCACTTATACCCACCATATACACATCTCTACCCATCAGTTTTAGCCTTATCCTATTCTTCTTGTGTTTTAGGTAAGAATTAAGATAACTTGTCACAGAATTAGCACCACTTCCTGCCTGCAATCCAATCCAGAGCAATGGCACAGTTCCTTGAAACTTCCCCAAATCACCAAGCACAGGCCCAAACCCCATGTCATTTCTAACATGATCTTACTAAGACACCTCACAGATCCCCGTGGTGAGCATTCTCCCTTGTGGCAGTAAGTCAATGAACCCAAACTTATCCAACTACAGGTGTGTTCCTGGTGGTCTTCAAATGGAGAACATTGACATTCTTAAGAGATACAGACAACAAATAGAATTCTATTTTTAGGGGCAGATAAACTCTAAGCCAAATGCCAAGCCATTCATTATACATTCACGTATAATGTAAATTTATTAAAACAAGACAAAAAGCTGTGAGACTTCCAACCTAGCTGAAAAATCAGAGAGGACAGCCTCCTACAGCAAACATTTTAGCAATATATCTGACAAGAGTTTCTCAAGGACTTCTTTCTAAAATTGACCTGTTGTACAGTACTAATCTGGAATTAATCTCTACAGTTTGAAAGTATGTTAAATTGGCAGCAGATAGAGGTGATAGAATGCAAAATACGAGTTTCTTTAATGGAGAAATGTTGCCAAGCTTTGCTTTGTGAGCTCCCCTTTTAAATGTATTGCCTTCTGAAATTTTAGAAGAACCCCTAAGGCAAGGCCTATCAGAGAAAAATCTATAGACCACCACTGCTACATTGGAATCTCCCGAGGTTTTTCCTAAACCCGATTCTAGGCTTCACCACAGCCCTCCACCAGGGCCCTGAAATCTACATTTTAACAAGTTTCAGCAAATGATATTTATGCAAGCTAAATGTAAAAAATCATCAACCTATGCACAAAGGAGAGCAAACTATGCAAGCCAGTCTAGAAATAGACCAAACTGGCACTTACAAGAATACAACTATCTTTATTTTATTCTTTCAATCCATGAAGATTTTGCTGTCATTTCTTTTTGTGGATTTTAATAAAAATTTTAAGTTGCCATATAAATTTATGCTTCCCACTCCCACTCCTTCTTCAATTAAAATTAAAGCCCCAGGTATGTGTTATATTTATCTTGAAGCTTCAAGAACCTACATGGCCCGGGAGATAGGAGTAAAATTTCAAAGGTCATTGACTACTTGTTTAGTTTGTCATATGAGTAGTGTCTACTACAGCACTTGACACATAGTACGCTGTGAATTTTTGTTAGGTAAATGATTGCACATTACTGTCTGTGCTATTTCCCTATAGTGCCCATGTTTTATCTCGTCCAATTTCATTTGACTGTAGTCTCTTATTCTGATTTCTCAGAGCAGTCATTCCACTTAAGTCAATCCACTTAGACTACAGATTGTCAACCAGTATTTCTAAGTGAGATGGGGAAAGTATAGGAGCAGGGAGGACTAGGGAGGGGTATGAATGTTAGAACTGACTTGTTTCACAACTGGAGGAAGACCAACAGACCACGTAATTCCTACTTAACAGTGAAATAAGAAAAATAAGAATTATTTTGAGTTTTTTATGAAGCTAAATTTATCCAATTTCAAGAACAGTTTTTCATTCTGAGACTGTGTCCATCATGACAACTTGGATTTTAAAATGTCCTTTTTTTAAATATTTTATTTATTTATTTTTAGAGAGGGAAGGGAGGGAGAGGGAGAGAGAGAGAGAGAGAGAGAGAGAGAGGGAGAGAAACATCAATGTGCGGTTGCTGGGGGTTATGGCCTGCAACCCAGGCATGTACCCTGGCTGGGAATCGAACCTTGGACACTTTGGTTCCCAGCCCGTGCTCAATCCACTGAGCTACACCAGCCAGGGCTAAAATGTCCTTTTTCTTAATGAAGACTGTGGTGGTAATTTTCTTCTTTTCTAATAGCTTTTACTTGGCAAGATTAGAAGTAAACCATTCTGTCTTGCTCACTTCCCTGTTTTTCTAAGACATTAGTCCATCAAATCCCAAAGTTAGGGAATTACTGAAAGATTATACATTAGTTAATATTCTAATGAGTTAAGCCCTTTACATCAATTATTTGGTATTTCCCCAAAATATCTAAGTGTGAGAACTATCATCTCCCCTTACAGATAAAGAAATTCAGTCTCAGGGAGATTATTTTGTAACTACCAGAGGATGATTCAAACCCAGGCAATTTAACCCTGCAGACCACACTTAACTCTGCCTGCTCTCTCTCAAGCCAAACTCATTAGACACACCATTTAACCCCTCTGAAATCAGGTTTCCCATGTACAGTTATGTACCACTTCACAGTGGGGACACATTCTGTTTGCAGCACTGCTAGGTGATCTGGTCGTTGTGGGAAGGTGAGTGCACTTGCACAGACCTGCATGGCACAGCCCACTACACACCGAGGCTATAGCCTATTGCCCCTGGGCTACAAGCCTGTACAGCATGTTTCTGTACTGAATACTGTAGCCAACTGTAACACAGTGGTTTCTGTGAAACTAAACAGAAAAAAGATACAGTAAAAATACAGTATAAAAGTTAAAATGGTGCCCCTGTAGAGGACACTTGGCACCATTCCAAGTGTATTCCACCCTGCCTGGTCTCAGGAAGCTGTAACCCCCTGTGACTTAGGCTGAGTGAAAGACCTCTGGACCAGGAGCCACTGGAGACAAAATTTATTTCCCTGGCATGAACGCTGCCTGTTCATATGCCTCATTCCTCATGCTTGAATGGCAGTCAGTGACAGGTAACAATTCTTTTGGATAGAGAATGAATCTAAGACAGACATGTTCGCAACTGTGACAGGGAATGACAGGGACAAGACTCACGGGGCTGTGGACATGAAGGGGTGATGGACATCAACCCCTTGCCCCCTTTGGCTTTGTCAAAGCCTGAGTCCTTGTTCTTAGATGTGAGAAATCCAAGTCTCCTGGCTGCCTTTGTCTTCTCTGTTAACTCAGGATAGCAAGGGCGGCCCAGACCAGAAACGGCGGACCCCAGGGGGACATAGAATATGCAAGATCCTGTGAGATCTGTTTGCTGGAGGATGTTATTAACTTGGAATTTAAAAGCACAGGCAGGAAACCAAAACTAGCCCTTTAAGCAATATGTTTAAAAACCCCAAACCTTGCCCGGAATCTCAGCAGGAGTGCTGTCCCCACCTTTGTAAGTTGTTTACATCTTTTGATCTTTTCTGCCAGACTGTGAATCCACAAACTAAGTCTGTTTTCTCAATAAAAAGCTGCTTGGGTGTGGACACGGGGCACTCCCCACATGAGGAGTGGCCATTCTGTCCTGATTCCCCCACAGGGCCTGGTTGTCTCTGTGTATGTTTTTAGCATGTTTCGATGAACATCCGCAGCCAAGATGGATACTGCTGGCCGTTATCTTCCACAAAGGTGGAGGCCTAGGACACTAGTGGACACTGCTGTGGGTGTTATCAACACTGCACTTAGGCTTCATTAAACTTATAAAACACAAGATTAAATCCAGCACGAAAGAAAATGATGCAATCGAGAGATGCCGTCAACACAAGACGAGGCTGCCATCGGTGTTACATGGCATACTGTTGTACAACAAACTTCTATTTTAAAAAGTAGAAATACACTCTAAAATAGTAAGAAAAAGCATAGCACAGTAAACACATAAGCAGTAACATAGTGTATTGCTACCAAGTACTATGGACTGTACGTAAGTGTATGTGCTAGAACTCCACGACCAGCAGTGCAGGTTTGCTCACACCAGCACCACCACGAACATGATGCGTGTGCTGCAACAGGCAAGTCAGCAATGATGTTACTAGGCAGTAAGAATTTTTCAACTCCATCATAATCTTACTGGACTACTGTCATATGTGCAGTCTATAAACTCAGTTCTTTTCCACTTGAAAATGGAAAATTTTCCATTTTCCAAGTTCCATTCTCTCATCTATGTAAAGTGATTCAACCTATAAAATATTACTCATTAGCTCTGTTAGCTGCATACTCCAACCTTGTTTCCACAGGTAAATTTTTTAGATGCCTCATTTGTTTCTTCAGGAACTCCATTGATTTTATTTTTTAAAAGATTTTATTTATTTTTAGTGAGGGGTAGGGAGTGTGAAAGAGGGAGAGAAACATCCATGTGTGAGGTACATCAATCAGTTGCCTCTTGCACGCCCCCAACTGGGGACCCTGCCCACAGCCCAGGCACATGCCCAAACTGGGAATCAAGCCAGTGACAGTTTGCGGGCCAGCACTCAACCCACTGAGCCACACCAGTCAGGGCAGGAACTCTCCTCATTTTAAAGCACCACTGGTCTAGGTGACACTGTGTCACACTGAAAACTGCATTCCTATATATAAGAAAGCCGAGCCTCCCTAGAATGTTCCTGCTCCAAGAATTCTTCCTTAGGAATCCCCTTAGGCTAAGAGGACATGTAATGTACACATATATGGTAACCATATTAAAAATCAATTTTTGTTTTAAACTATCCAGGTGTAAAACACAAGGTACCTACCAAAGACGTATTTTCCCTCAGTCTCCATTTTCTTTAATTTTATCGTTCAATCACAGGTGTCTGCATTTTCCCACAGCCACTCCCACCACCACCACCACCAGCCAAACCCACCTCCCTCCTTTGCTTCCACCCTCTCCCTTGGTTTTGTCCATGTGTCCTTTATAGTTGTTCCTGAAAACCCTTCCCCTCATTATCCCTGCCCACCTCCCCTCTGGTTACTGTCAAATTGTCCTCACTTTCTATGCCTCTGATTATGTTTTGCTTGCTTGTTTCTTGTTGATTGTTTCAGTTAAAGGTGAGATCATATGGTGTTTCTCACCTCCTGGCATATTTCACTTAGCATAATGCTCTCCAGTTCCATCCATGCTGTCAAAAAGGGTAGTTCTTTTCTTTCTTTCTGCTGTGTAGTATTCCATTGTATAAATGTACCACAGTTTTTTGATCCCCTCATTTACTAATGGGCACTTAGGTTGCTTCCAGCACTTGGCTATTATAAATTGTGCTGCTATGAACATTGGGTGTATAGGCTCTTTTGGACTGGTGTTTCCTTGGTCTCCATTTTCAATTCCCCATTTTACTGTTGCTTTCTGAAACTACACCCCTTTCCCCACCACCCCACCTTAGCCTCAAAGAAAAAGCAGGCTAAATTAATAATTCTATTGAACTTAAACTATTAAAAATGTAACCTATAAATTAATATAAATTATGGTATGTCTTCACTATGCTACTCCGTAGCCATTAACAAGAATGTTGAACTTGATTTACTAACAGAAAAATGCTTAAGAGACCACATTCAATCCTGGTTTCTTGGAAGAAACCTCTGGATGACACTAAAACTGAGAAGTAAGGGTTCACAAGGTAAAATACTGAACATTAGGCAGGTATCGGGGTTACCATTACCTACTGGACATTAGAACATAGAAAGGAAGCCCCAGAGCAAACACACAGTGGGAAAGAGTGGGTGGGTGGCGATGAGGGGACTATCCCATGCCAGCGGGACTCCTCCCTCCCAGGTAATTAGTTGGGTCTCAAGTTGGCTGAGGCTGTTCAAGGGTTCACAGAAGCAAGGACTTTGAGTAGGTTCCTGCCATGTGGAGAGGAGACGGTGTGCACGGGGGATAACTGGAAAATAATCCTCCTGGCCTGGTAAGATTTGGTGCTAATGTAGGGCCTTGTTTCAACAGCTTTTGAGTACTTACAACATACCAGCCACCTTTGAGTACCACCTTCAGTGGTATTACTGAAGATCAAAAAATACACACGGTTACTCCAGACAGTGACAAGAACTATGAATAAAATGGGGACAAAGTAAGTGATGAAAGAAGGGATACGGGGCAGAAGACCTAGATCACAAAAAGGTGAACCATGCAAATCTTTAGGTGAGAGAGCCAAGTAGCAAAATTAACAAGGAAAGTGAAAAGGTCTTGAGACAGAAATAAAGCAACTCTGGCTAGTGTAGTGCAAGCAAGGGGAAAAAGAGAAAGGTCACAGAGAGCTAGAGTCAGATCATTATAAAAACACTGTGCAATATAATGGGAAGCCACTATGGATTAAAACAAGGCAGTCTACTGACTCTTCAAATCCTAACACAATTCATTAGTTTCCTGCTGTGTGGAGTATGAAAAGGATACAGGCCTGTCCAGGAGTAGAGAGAGACGTTAGGGAGGCACTGCAAAAGTCTAAGTGAGAAATGAAGGCAGGCTGGCCTCGGGGGCTACACAGGAAATGAGGCAGGCAGAGATTCAGGAAAGCCCACTGGACTTCCATGCACACCAGATATTGGGATTACAGAGGACATCTTTGTCTTTTAGTCTGAGCACATGAGTATTAGGTGGTGCCAGCTACTGGAGTAACAAGTTGGAAAGGAAACAGGATTTGTTGAAAAATTACAATGTTTTAGGTAGGTAAGTATGAGATGCCTATGCAAGGTTAAGGTGGGACACTCAAACAGGCCATTCAACTCCGGTGCTCAGGCAGGCAGGCTTGATACACAAATTTGGAAGATGCAGAAGATACTAAATGCCACAACCATGGATGATTTTTATTTTCCTTTGGAGACAGCAGAAGGTATAGCCCTGAGGTCAAAAGGAAATAGCAAACAGAGCAATCACAAAGGTATAAGGAAGACCAGGAGTATGGTTTCACAGAAGTGCAGTAAAATATTTCAAAAACAAGGAAGTAGACCGCCACTGAATGCTGCTGAAGATTTTAGTAAGATGAAAACAGAAAAGTAATCACTGGGTTAGAAACATGCTGGGCATTGGAGACTTTCACAAATCCAATTATAGGACATACATACTTCAACTTTTTGCTAAATTCTACTGTAGTATTTATTGCTAAGTGTGGTACATAGACTAATGGTCCCCCAAATATATCCATGTCCTAGTCCACGAAACCTGTGAATGTTACCTTACATAGCAAGAGGAACTTGGCAGACTTGATTAAGTCAAGGACCTTGACCTAGGGATATTATCCAGGTGGGTCCAATGTAATCACAAATACTGTTCAGTGAAAGAGGGTAGCAGGAGAGTCAGAGATTCGAAGACGCTATGCTATTGGCTTTGAAGGCAGAGGAAATCAGACCATCGGCCAAGAAATGCTGGTGGCCCCTAGAAGCTGGAAAAGGGAAGGAAACAGATTCCCTCCTAAGGTCTCCAGAGGAACGCAACCCTACCAGCACCTTAATTTCAGCCCAGTGAGACTCATTTCACACTTCTGACCTTCTTAACTCAAAGATCAATTTGTGGGTTTTTTTTAAATTTTTCTTTCTTTTATTGGTTTTAGAGAGGGAAAGGGAGGAAGAAAGGGAATTGTCAATGACAGAAACATCAATCTGCTGCCTTCTGCATGAGCCCTGACCAGGGACCGAACCCACAACCCAGGCATGTGCCCTGACCAGGAAATGAACCTGTAACCTTTTGGTTTGCAGGATGATGCTCCAACCGAGCCAAACTGGCCAGGGCTGAACTTGTGTTGTTTTAAGCCACAAAGCTGTACTAATCTGTTAACAGCAGCAACGGAAAACCAATACACAAAAGATACCCAACAGCAGTTCTTCCCATATCCTGCTGGGTATCTATGTACTCAGTATACACAAGGGTATAAAGAAAAACAAGATTACCCTTTAGAGTTAAACTAGTAAAATCCCTACAAGCATACTTTCTGTTGTTAAAACAAAAGTAGCAAATAATTATAAGAAATTCTAGTAATCTAGCGAAAGCTGAAACCTAGAATGACTTAACTGGGTAAACCAGTACCTTAAACTGTGCTGAAAGCACAAGAACTGCACAGCGTGTCCAACACATAAACCAGAGATCTGACCAACATGAACATTCTAGTCACGTAAGCATAAGGCATATTATGCCAGATCTTCATGGCCTGAAACCCTTCAACTTACAAACTTAAAACAACTTTTACAGATTCTAAGCCATATGCCACCCAGTGATAGTGCCAGCATGTATCTGTGTAGTTTTATGAAATCTAAGTATTCCCTTGGGTCATAAATTTCATAAATGCCAAGCAATCTCCTGATTCTAATCTGCTGCATATAAATCTCAACTTTATTTAGGACGAGTAAGACTCTATGATTGGAGTCTGGCAACCCATGGCACATGGGAACAGCGCTTCTACAGAGCACAGGGCCAGGCTTTCCCCATGCCAAACAGCTCTTCACCCTCTAAGGGGGCCGCAGTCTGCAGTGCTCTCTGCTGGTTACCACCAATCCTCAAAAACGTACATGCTTGTTGGTTATTTCTTTTAAAAGAAAGTTATCAAGGGTCATTCACAACATGAGTAGGAGAGAAAAAACAATTTGGCAGAGATGTTATTCATTGTTTGAAAGTATTTCTGAAGCACTGATATCAATACCGGTTCCATATTTTAATAAATGAATACAAGTCTAAACTCAGTTGATCCATTTTATTGGAAGGCTGGTAAAAAGGCTTTCTGAATGCAACCTGAACTTCAAGGATACAGTAAAATAAACACTGCAGGTCTACCATTACCCAACTTTCATAAAATTTGCTATCCATGCCTATATACACACAGGGAGGTCCTGATGTGCAGTAATGTTCACTGAATTTTAATAGATTTTGGGGATGGTAGGGTTTTGAGTAATTTTCTGCCATCTTTCCGCTAATTCTGATTTATTTTTTCTTATAGCTGGCCATGTATCATTTAAGTAGGTCATTATTCTGAAAGTTTGTTTAAGGCAAGTCAAGCATTTTTATCCAGTATAAGGAGGTAGTAAATGCAGCCTAAACAAACTCCAATAATTCAGTACAATAGAATTTCAAAATTAGGAAACAATGTTTACTACAGATTCTTTAATCAGATTGTTTTGATACAGTTACTATGTAGACGATTTCCATTTATAAAATCAAATTTATCAATTTTCCCAAGAAACACTGTTTTGTTTTAGAGGGATTTTATTTAGACAACAAAAACAATTAGATATTCAGAAGCAGTGTACAATGAGAGGTCAAACTAGTTACTTTATCATGTATTCCCCCTTCTTTATAATGAGCAAACAAAAAAATAGGCTTCCTGCTTTAAAGGAAAAGTCAGAAAAATAGGCCAATATATTTTTTCACCATAATAACATAAACAGCTACAACAATCTAATTGTAGTAAGAGAAATTGAATGTTGGCTTGCACATGTTCATGAAAAAGACAATAGGCCATCATACCACCAGAACATAACTCCACCTGCCTTCATCGGATACTCTTGCATTCTCACTTACAGGTAACACCAGGTTACTTCCAGCACTGGAGCAAATCCATATTCCCCAGTATTCAGTGCTCCATGTTTGTCTTAAGCAGAGACCAACTGCAGAAGGTCGATGCTTTTCTCTGCTTGCTTGTTTTAGTCCGTAAATTGTATACTACTTTTGGCATGTGCGTAATACTCAGGCCTTCACTTCAGGAGTTGAGCTATAGATCGAATCTGAATTCTCTGAAGCAATTTCTTCTACAATTACAAAACAAAACAAAAAATTCACATTAGTCAACTTTATAAAGGAAAGAAGGAGATGCACATTTCTGTGTAATAAAGGAATAAAAAAGGTTTTGGAGTTTCTTTTTTCAGTGTTCTGGTGAGAGAAAGCGAAAGAGAGTAAGTGCACATGACAGTGGTGATAGACTCACACCACTGAAAGAACAATGAAGAAAGAATTCGTGTGTTTTACCCATTACTCTTTCACACCATAACTTAACCTCCCAGGGGCCCCCCTTCTTGGCTAAATCTCCAATGACTCCATCACATCTTTGAAAGATCTGACTCCTTTTATTAGAACCCCAAACAATATGATATAATCAAATTGTAATGGGAAAGAACACTTAGTATATAATAAGTGCTTAATCAATGTTAAATAACCACCATAACTGTAACAACTGGTTTATTTATTTTAGCATCTGACTCGTAAGTTAGACTCTAAGTTCAGTAAGAATGACCACACATCAGTCGTTCCATACTGCATCCCTGTGCCTACTCTGCAATAGATATTTAAATGTCTGTCATATAAGTGTGTATATACAGATGCATAAATTTTATATTATTTAAGTATATTCATATTAATAAGTTTCCTCTGTCAATAAGTAAAACTCACGTTAACACTTCAATGTGAAGTCCCCTAGGAGTCTACAGAAGTTAACTCATTAGTATTTACCTAGCTCCTCTTCCGTTGTCTCTGGAAAACTGATCTTTGGCTTTGCCAGCTCACCACTATCTTCTTCTATGAAAAGACAAGCAATGATATGTGCATTACAATATTACCAGTAACAGAAGTATTTTATAAGCAAGAAGAGTAAGCCAAGACTATTCCAATCAATGAGATACAAAATATGATAGGAACCACTCCTTTTTTAGTAATTATAATAGTATGTCTTTCCTTAAAAATTACTTTCAGGTCCATACAACTACATTGGGACCAATAACTAACTACTTTTATTAAAAACACGTCTACCTTGTTAGTAAGGACCAGGAAGTAATACTATCAGAGATTAAATATATTTACTTATAAATTCCTCATATTGCACTCTAGTAAATTTTGAATTAGGTCCATTCCATTCGTCGAATCACCCAATGTAAAAATACAGATATAAAATAGGTTATACACAAAATTTAAACAAATAAAAGAACACAGTAGCCAATTTATAATCACAGGATTCTCTTTGTGTGAACCGTGTTACATAATTTAAAATCTCTGAGACAGAAACAGTGAAATGAAATTAATGATAAAAGTGACACAAAATTATATAAAGTTGAATTTGATAAGTCTGAACAAGAATGCTTACCAGGAAGCACACATTTCCAAAGGCCGTATGTTTTTCCTACTACAGTTTGCCATAGTCTCAAAGTTCCATCTTCAGAACCACTGGCGTAGAGTTCTCCATCGGGACTAAATCTCACACAGTGAATTGGACCAAAGTGCCCTTTGTAGGATTCTAAAAGAGGAGAAGGGCTATTAGACAATTTAATAAACAACAGATTAGGTACTGATACACTAAAGTAAAAACTGTCTATATTACTGGATTATACCTAATTAAAAACAAAAGGATTCTCATTACCAGTACATTTATCAGTAAGATTATGCAATTCTAGCACACATTCTGGTGTCGGACAGTCTCTCTTTCTAAAAAGAAAGCACAAACAAAAAAGCCCCGACACTTCATATATCAATAAGGATGAAGGAAGGGAATATATGAAAACCTCCCTAAATTCCCCAGAAAGTAAATCTCAAGTCTATCAGCTCAAACCCAATTTCCGTATCCTAAACTCACTGCCTATTTACCAGGGAACCACCTCTTCATTATGACTACAGAGAGCCACTAGATGGAGCTCTTTTACACACTTTGTCTCTTAATTTCCTACCAGACTTGAGTCTACTAGTCATTCTGTCACAGAACATTGAAATATAAGGTCAATAATGATCCTTACGTATTTTCACCTATGACATTTAATGAGAAAGTGTACAGATTAGTAGTAGTCATGGGCCTATTTAAGTCAAATCCTTATTTACAAACTTTTCCCATTTACTTTCTATTTCTAATGCCTCATCACATTAGTTTTCAGAGCTCTTCAGTGGACCAATGTTCTGTGTTTCCAAGTCTATTCACCTCAAAGACTCTCAAGCACCATCTTCCCCCATCTCTGTCCTACCAGAGAATACCATGAGAATCTTTATCATGAGTAAAAATTATGCAAGTAGAAAGAATAAGAGGTTTTGGAATGAGATGGCGAGGCCCAAGGTCTGGTATTCACTAAATGTAACCTCAGATATCAGGCAAATAATTTACTTCTCTTTTTCAAAGAGAATGATACTCTGAAAACTGACATTAAATAAAATTTTTTTAAAAAACCTCTTACTTAAAAGTCACTTTATATTTGGGTAATAAAGGGTGAACCATAAGCAATGAAAATAGATTCTTTATGGTCCATTTGCCAAGGTTCCATTAATCCAACCCAAATCCATCAGCCTTCTTAAAGAGACAAAACATAAAACTGTCTTTTACTTCTGGTCCAGATGGCAGCATAGGCAGACATGACTAGCCTTTTTGCACAACCACATCAAAATTACAACTGAAATGTAGAACAACCATCACTCAGAACCGTCGGAAATCAAATCGAATGTCAGTCTGAAAGCTACAGAATTGAAGAAACCACATCTATCCAGACTGGTAGAAGGGGAGCAGGTGCAGAATGGGCTGGTCCCTTACCCATGTACAGTGGGTAAAAATTCAGAAGGGCTGTATCAGGAGCGAGGAGTCATAGCCTCACACAGACACCCCAGCCCAGGGTACCAGTGCCAGGAACCAGTGCCAGTGTAAGTCCCCACAACTTCTGGCTGCAAAAACCAGTGGAAACTGAGTCTATGGGAGAAACTGCTAGAGCTCCAAGCAGTTCCTCTTAAAGAACCAACACACAGACCCACCTACTGGGACTTACTCCCTCTGAGTTCCAGCATCAGAGGAGCAGCTTGAAAGGTACCAGTGGTACAGAGGGAGACAATGAAATGTCTGGTATCAAGGCCAGCTGAGGCATGGTCCCCTTTCTAAACAATCGCCCCACAGAGCCAGCAGGCTGGTGCCGTATCTGAGACTCCATCAATCTGGCCAACACTGTTTGACCAGCCTTGGAGAACCCTAGAAACTTTACCTCACCCAGTCTACAGGCCCACCCAAGCTGCTTTTCCATATGAATGGCTGGTCTTGGCTCCTGTTATACAACTTCCTAAATCCTCTGAAACACGCAATAGCTGGCCTCAGTGAGCCCCAGGCTCTGCATTAGAAGCAGCCAGCCTCGATTCACAGCTTGGCTTCACCCAGGAATCTCCCAGCCCAGCACAAGTAGCAGCCAGCTCAGACTACTTTATAGCTCAGGCAGGGTGCCCTGGGTAAAACACAGGTGCAAGGTGACCTTGGTCTGCACCACCCTGGAAACCCCAGGGCCAACTCACCCTGTGCACAGCTATAGATCATGTGGGAACACCACCACCCTGCTTCTGCACAGCTGGTCCTCCACAGTGAGCAGAGGTTGGTGGCCAGTGGTCACAGCCAATCCTTGTAGCTGACTGGCCTGTGTAAATCCTTCCATTTTGATCTGCCAAGAGCAACCAAGGCTCACCTACAAGAGGGTGTGCTCAGCCTACACAAAAAGCACACCTCAAATACCCAGCTTGGTTGATAGGGAAGACTGTGCTACTGAACCCCACAGGACACCTACTACATTAGGCCACACTACCAAGACATGGAGTCAAAGCAGCTCTACCTTATACACAGAAATAAACACACGGACGCTGCCAAACCAGGAGACAAAGAAACATGGCCCAAATGAAAGAACAAACCAAAACTCCAGAAAAAGAACTAAATGAAATGGAGATAAGCAATCTATCAGATGCAGAGTTCAAAACACTGCTTACAAGGATGCTCAAGGAACTTAGTGGGGACCTCAGCAGCATAAAAAAAATCCAGTCAGAAACAGGGAACACACTAATTGAAATAAATAACAATTTGCAGGCAAACAGTAGAGTGCATAAAGCTGAAAATTAAATCAGTGATTTGGAACATATAGAAGCAAAAAAAAGACCAATCAGAACAAGAAAAAAGAATCCCCCCAAAATGAGAATAGTATAAGCGGCCTCTGGAACAACTTCAAGAGGTCCAACATTTGCACCATAGGGGTGCCAGGAGGAGAAAGAGCAAGAAATTGGAAATCTATTTGAAAAAATAATGAAAGAAAACATCTCTAATTTGGGGAAGGAAATAGACATGCAAGTCCAGGAACTGCAGAGTCCCAAATAAGATGGATGCAAAGAGGCCCACTCCAAGACCCACCACAATTAAAATGCCAAAGGTTAAAGATAAAGAGAGAATCTTAAAATCAGTGAGAGAAAAGCAGTTAGTCACCTACAGGGGAGTTCCCATAAGACTATCAGCTGATTTCTCTAAAGAAACTTTGCAAGAAAAAAGGGATCAGCAAGAAATATTCAAAGTCATGAAAAGCAGGGACCTACAACCAAGATTGCTCCACCCAGCAAAGCTATCATTTAGAATCAAAGGGCAAATAAAGAGCTTCCAAGACAAAAAAAAAAAAAAAAACCCTAAAGGAGTTCAACATCACCAAGCCCTTATTACATGAAATGTTAAAGGGATTTATTTAAAAAAAGATGATCAAAACTATGAACAATGAAATGGTAAATACAAATCTGTCAACAATTGAGTCTAAAAAACAAACTAAGCAAACAAGAACAGAGACAGAATTATGGATATGGACAGCATTCTGCTGGTTGCCAAGCAGGAGGAGGGTGTGGGGGAACTTGTGAGAGGTGAGCAGACTAAGTAGAGAATAGTCACAGGGATGTAAAGTACAGGAAATGGAGTAGCCAGAGATCTTACATGCATGACCCATGGACATGAACAAGGGTGGGAGGATTAGCTGAGGTAGTGTTGGTGGTGGTGACGGTACTGGGTGGAAAGGTGGCATGGGGGAAAATCAGGACAACTGTAATAGCATAATCAATAAAATATAAAAATAAATAAAATAGCTTAAAAAATGGTCTTTTGTTCTGTCTGTATCATTCTAACAAGCTTAGGTCATTGGGTAGCCAAGCAGGATAGCTAGAAACAAAGCGGCAGCTTACAGACAAAAACAAAAACCAAAAACCAAACAAACATAAAAGCTAAATACATTAGTTCACAAAGCAAAAGCTCTTTGGAGAGAAAGAACTTTGGGAACTAAAGTAGATATTGAGAGCCATACTACGAAATACCTAGTCCCTCAATAAATGTAAAGTTACAATGATCATTTACTGCAAATTAATCTTACATGCCTTTTCCTTTCCTTTATTGAGGACTATTATCATGAAAATGGATGCAAAAGTCAAGACTCTTAAAAAGAATAAAAATAAAATGAAAACAAACCAAAAACTCAACCTCCCTCCAGTTCAGATCCCCAAGGTATCCCTATAATAGTCTACAGCTATTTCCATATCCCAGTTCACTAGAGAATCTTGGGATTCCTATGTTGGCAAAGAGAGGGGGAGTTAGGTAGAAGGGGGCCACATACCTGCACTATACTTCAGAACAAATCTCTTTGTACCTGTTTAGTATGACTTTGACATAACCTTGCCTGCCCCCCAATAAATACACTGTACTATTGTAGAGAATGTCAGAATACAAATGAACTTTAGCTAAGAGGAAAAGGTAAATTCAGCATACTTTAAGTTCTGTAAACATTTCTACCCAAATGGATAAAAATCCTTTACTTTTCCATCACTTGGAAGCTGTAAGCCTGTAGTTAGCTGAAAAATTTGCTGGAGTGTTAATTACTAAAACCCAACATTTTGATAAAGGGAACTGTATCATTTTAAGGGAGGAAAAAGAGGACAACTCACCTAACTCTTCTCCACTATTATAATCATATTTATAAAGTTTAAAATCTTCACCACCTGCAACAAGAAATTCTTTCTCAGGGTGAAGAGATGCAGAATTGATGGTTGCAGGAGCTTCAAAGGATTTAATTGGGTCCAAGCTGGAAAAAATTCATATACATACTCATAAATTTTTAATCTCACATAAATAATACAAGGAAATAATTAGTTACATTTAACTGGTCCTAAATTCTGAAACCCAAGGAACAAGTAAATATTCATCTAGTCAAATGCAGCAAAATTAAAAAACAAAAACAAACAACCCCCCCCCCCCCCAATAATATTAGCACCAAAGTTCAAAAGGATTCGATCCCCAGGTGGTATTCATTCCAGAATACAAAGGCATTTCAATAGAGGGATTCCACATTTTGTGCAGTGGGTGCCTTCCTGGAAATGTTTGTATTGGCTAATTAAAGCAGTATTAATATATTGGGATTTTTTTGTTTTGAAAAAAATTTAATTCTGTATTGTTACCTTTCCATGACAAACATACTTTATCTTTGTGAACAAAAAACATTTTTACAGAGTAATGATATTAAAGAATTATTTACACAATATTCTCAATTGTTGAGAATTTATAAAGCTTCTGTCTCAGGATAAACTTTCAACCCCATAAAATATAAATTGCTAAAACTGGCTCACTTTTTACTATCAGGCAATAAAAGAAAAACTAAATTTGAGACTAGAGCTATCTAAAAATTCATCTTTAACAACAGCTTCACCTGAAGATCAGTGAGTTTGGACACTGACTGGCTTTCGTCCAACCCTAAAAATCATGAAGTCCTCCAATACAAAACATTAATGCATTCCAGCTCCCAAATGCCACCACCATCCTATTCCTATCATCACACACTACAAAGCATGAAAAGTAAAATTAGCCATGACTCATGTGGGGGATCACTGAATAGAACTTTCCAGCTCAAATATTAGAATATTCAACAGACCAGGAAACCCCTGCCACCAAAATACGACTTAAGGCAACAGTCTACAGCAGGACTGCGCGTGGCCGGAGCCAGGAGTGAGCAATTAACAGAGATGTGCAATTTAATGGCTCTGAGCAACAGTATTCCATTTTTACCAATTCGCTGGGTGTGTATGGACTCCTTTACATTCTTAATTGCTGTCACTTAAACTCTGAAAGTTGGCCCTTTAGATAAAAGTTTCAGAGTGCTAATCGGAGTAAAACATAGCACAGTCTTCGCGGTAATTAATTAAGCAACATGCATACTAAGAATTTTAAACATATTCCTACCCTCTGAACTCTACTGGAGTTCTTTTATAAGGAAACAGAGGTGCACCCCTAACACTCACTGCAATGTTATAAGACGGAAATAGACACACAATCTAGTGCAACCTAGAATGCAGTGTACCTAGTAAAAATGTTTTCCTAGAATTTTGAATGGCTAAGGATATTTTAAAATAAAAAATATACTTGTTAGGGTTCCAGGAACCAAAGTGGGTGTGGGAAACGCACAAATAAACATACTTGTATAGCAAAGAAAATAAAGCTACTATTAATATTCTGGAATCTATGGTTGTAGCACTATGGGTAAACTTTTTAAAATTGTATTTTCCAAATTTTCAACAAGAATATTTACTACATTTATAGTCTCAAAACTTATGTCTGTTAAAAAAAACACATTAGGTCTATATATACTTGGAATAGGGGGAAAAATGATTTCTCCAGAACTTTAAAGTGAAAACAGGAGAATCAAGATCATAGCGGTTTTATGTAGTAATGAACATTAATTACAGCACCAGTCCAGTGATTCTTTAAAGAAAAGTAAAATTTAAGTTAAATTTTATCCATCAATGTCCTAAATATTTGAAAATTAATTTGATTAATTTCTCTGATAAAAGTATACCAAATTCTTTATAAACACATTATTAATGGTGTGGAAACATTTCTTTCCATATTACATAGCAGTAATTTTCAACTGGTGTGCCAGAAGAATTTTTCAAGTGTGCAATATCAGATCATTAAATCAGGGAAACTGACCTCTTTTCCCTTAGATTATCAAATAAAAAATGACAACAGCCAACACAACAGACCTTCAATATGAATAAATCAAAATTATACCCATTTTTTCTCAGATCAGCAAAAAATATATTTTTGGTATGCCGCAGATTCTCAATTAGGTTTGTGTGCCACAGTTATATAGTACAGGCCAAAATGTGCCTTTTAAATTGTTTAATACCTTTTCATATATGCCTTCTAATTTTTAACTATTCTAGGTTGTCCTTTCTTACCAAAAAAAGTGAAGATATTTCTTGAACATACCTTACTGCACTATGAAAAGCAATAGATCGTCCATATGTTATTACCAAAATCTCTCCCTCAGGAATATATTCCATACTGCTAACAGACATATTAAAATTTAGAGACTTCACTTCTGTCATTGTAGCGTGATCCCAAAGGCTGCAAAAAAGAAGAAAATAAGGTGGTATTTACTCATTTAAAAAAGCTTGACTCCTAATTACATCTTCAGATTAACCAATAATCACAACTGTAAAACAATCTCCATTCCAACTTATAAATTACAGATGATACACAGAAGTTCTGGGTTCCTATACAAGGTCTAATCATTGTTAGCTTGTTGGTAAAGTCAACCTTAATATTTAAACACACTTCCCAAACAATTCAGCAAAACTATGCAAAAACTAAGACACTTATGCCCTAATCTAATTAACTTCAGTGGTGTTCTAAATAATGGCTCTTACATTTAAAAAAAAAGATTTTATTTATTTATTTTTAGAGAAGGGAAGGGATGGAGAAAGAGGGAGAAAAACCGCAGAGTATGCTTTTGCCTCTCATACACCCCCTACTGCTGACCTGGCCTGCAACCCACGCATGTGCCCTGACTGGGAACTGAACCAGCGACCCTTTGGTTCACAGACTGGCACTCAATCCACTGAACCACACCAGCAAGGGCTGGTTCTTACATTTTTGTAACTCTGATGATGGCTATGTATCTGACTATGTATCTTTCCATAGAAAAATACATCATTTTTTTCTATACAAAATTGTGTATAGAATTTCAGGGATTTCACGGTCTCCCTATAGTCAGCCTGTCCCTGACCCAGGTAAAGAGCACCTGTCTATAAGGTGTTCATGGTTTTAACTGTCTTGTAAATTCTACTCTGCTTGTAATAGCAAATGGATACCTCCAGAAGAATGTGACCTATGTGCTGAAGTTTTAATGTTCAGAGACAATGCTTCCTATATAATAGTATAGAAAGTATTTAAAATATGAGCTCTAAGGTCAAATACTTTTCAAACCTTAAACAGTAAAGAAAAATTCCTTACCGGACAGTTTTATCATCGGCTGAAAGAATCTGTTTATCTTCACTGCACCACAGAGCCTTTTTAATACCAGAAGTATGGCCGCTGATTTCCTTAGGTTCTTAAAATATTAAAATATATTTGTTAATATTTGATCTCCAAAACTGAACAATACTGGAAGAATTTAATATGTAAAAAGAAAAAATACTTTTTAAATTAGACCACAACTTTATAAAACTTAGCACAGTTCAAACTTGCTGTTTACACAGAATACATTAAATTTTTCTATATTGGAATAAAAAATTTTCTGTACGACAAAGAACCCAAGAACTATGATTTTAGATGTAGCAAAAATAAATACACCACTCCCTCCAGGCTAGTTTTCTGCTTTCAAAAGCATTACTGTACCACAATAAAAGAATAACTAATGTGGCATAATTTAATAAGAATATGGACCAAGGAACAAGGCAGCCAGAGTTAATGCTATACTATCACCAGTACTGGGACCCTCATCCAAGCCACTTTTAGTAGTAACAGAAAAAAAGGGCAAGAGGGTGGGGGGTGGGCAGGGGGAGGTGTACAGGCTACAAGGAGAAAAGAGTATTGAAAAGCAATGCAGTCTTCTCAAGAGTACAGGGTGGGTCAAAAGTAGGTTTATAGTTGGAAGTACATGAAAGTGTATTCTTGTAATATTATTTCTTAACTATTATTATTTTCTATACTTTTGCCCCACCCTGAATTTCTACATGGAGAGCAAAGCATCAAAAAACAAAAAGAAAAAGGAACCTTTCTCTGATGGAAGCCTTCCTTTCAAAAGATAAAAAAAAAAAAAACCACTCATTGTTATCTCTGGGAAAAGCAGAT
Source organism: Phyllostomus discolor (assembly GCF_004126475.2). NCBI lineage: Eukaryota > Metazoa > Chordata > Mammalia > Chiroptera > Phyllostomidae > Phyllostomus > Phyllostomus discolor. The sequence goes on from NC_040904.2 coordinate 187,741,401, forward strand.
GCTGGAGGCAATGCTATTCAACACTATTGACTTTGGGCAAGTTACTTAACCTTTTGAAGACTACAATTCTTCAATAAAATGGTAATTCCTATACCTCATAATTTGAGTTTAAATATCAAATGAGAATATACATCTAAACTTTCTAACCTGGTCTCTGACATGCCAGTAGAATGGAAGAAACCCTTTCAAAAAGCAGCTTTGAGAAAGGTAATAGATATAAAAATGTGCCCTCCCCAATAAACCCTGAATTACCTTGCTGAGTCAGATAAGTACACTTTGCTATCTTTTTTGGCATAAAGTTATCAAAGAGAATAAAGATAAAAACTTTTCATAATCTAGAATCATCTTGTTTTCTCACCTTAGAAATGCTTTTAGAAAAGGTATCTTGATTAAATAGTTACTTAATTACCAAAGTAGCTTTGCCTTTCTTAAAAACTTCCAAAGTTGATTTATGAAAAAATATTATATGTTTATGATACAAAATTTAAGATACCAACTAATACATAACAAATACAACAAAATCCTGTTTATCATATATTGGTAGCTTTTAAATATATATTATGTGGCTAGGGAGGCATTAAAATACTACAAAACAGAGGTGACTCTCTGGGGTAAGAAAGAAAAGGGGTCTTACACTTCTGTAAGAGGACAGAATTCAGAAAGGAAATGAAAAGATTTCACCGCCAAAATTCTTTAATGTGTATATCATAAACCTTATTAACAAAATCTAAAAACAAATGACAAATTAGAATACAATAAAGAAAACTTTAAAATCAGTAAGAAAGAGATGAATATCACAATGATAAATGGACAAAGGGTGTAAACAGGTAGTAAGTTCACAAACCAAGAAATGCTGTTAATCAATGGAACTGATCAATGGAATTCAGTAGTATTTTAATCTCAAATTATTTTAAAAGTCCACAGTTCAAAAGAATTATTTTCCTTCTATTAAACTGGAAAAGATAAAATTAGTTATCAGTATTTGCTAGAACAGGTTAGCTATTGATGTATTTTATACTTTGCTAGAGAGAACTTTGGTAATATCTATCAATGGCTTTCACGTGTAGCTCCTTTTATTTCAGCAATTCTATTTCTGTGTAGTTACCCTGCAGAAAGAATTGTGGAAATAAAAGCAACTATAAGGATAATACTGCTTACATTTAAAATTTGTAAATAGCCCAAATAGGCTATAAGAAATTGGTTAATTTACCTATTTATAGGGAGACATAAAAAAATTATCAACTGCAGATTTAAAAAATTCTTCTGATTAGCTAACACATTCACATGGTTCAAACATCTAAATATATGTACACAGAGAATCCTTACCCTTCTCACCTACTACAGATAACTATTCTTTCTTACCAGAAGGTAGTAACACTGTTATTTACCCTTAAAAACTTAATATAAACTTAGTAACATAAAAAATTTATCAGTGTACATTTTTAAACTATAAGGTTATATAAGTATATTATAATAAGTCAATATTCAGAAATATATCTGCATGGAAAAATGGAAAGTATATGAACCAAAAATTAAAGATGTACACAGCGATTAATACTGAATAAATTACATTTTAATTTTTTGCCCCACGTGAACATGAATTAGGAGAAGTCATTTAAATTAAAAGAAAGTAAAACCATAAACACATATAAATTATGCTCACCTGCTTCTGGTTTGTTCATGTCATATATGCGTAACAGTTTATCCTGTCCCCCAGTTAACAAGAAATTACTATCCTGAAAACACAAGTAAAATGTTACTAGAGTAACCACTATAATGGTTGTTATCTCTTTGAAACTTCTTGAACATCAAATAAAATCCAAACAAAGCTCACATATCACAAGAGATACAACACATGCCAATTACTTCTGAGAAGATGCTAGAGCATTTATCTTTGTCATTAATGCCAAAGCCCTTTACACTTCCTAGTCCAAATATTTTCTACCACCTACCAAATAAATTGGTTCTATCTGCTCTGATCCTGCCCCCCGGCCCCTTCCTGAGTAGTAGTTCTTCAATCATCTCAAATTTATCCTCTCCCTTCTGAAAGTAGTTGGGGAACATTAATTGGGCATTTAAAATGTTTGTTGCTATTGATGGGGGACTGATACAAGAGTTCCAGGGTATTTTAAAAGCCTCATACATCATTAACCAAGCAAAAGTAAATATGTATAGCTTAATCTACAGTCAAATTAAATATAAGCCAATAAACATCCCAAATTTACCCCCCAAACCAAATATACAAACAATTCAACGCCTTTAAAAAATTCCATTTTCTGATACCTGCGTGAAATCTACAGACTTGACAATGTGTTTATGAGCCAGGGTCATCAATTCATCTCCTGAGACAGCATCCCACACTTTGCTAAAAATGGAAAATAAAATTAAGATAAATGTAATGGTAGTTTTGATGACTAATTACCAAATAATTTAAATATGTGAAATGTTCCATAAATGCACTATAAATCTCCGTATTTTTAATACCCTTCCACTGTGAAGAGTTCATTTGATAAAATATTTAAATAAGTCTAAGGAAAAGAAATTTCTCTGTAAGAGCCACGTAACCAATCTAATTTTGACAGTAGAAAAGATCTATAAATGTAAGTAAATGCAATCCATGAACTAACACATCCTTACTTTTATTTTAGTCTACGGCCATATTTTAGCAAGAACGCAAAGTGTTTTAACCAATTTTTAGTTTCACCTTTCCAATTGTTTTCTCTACTTTCATGTATATGCAAAAGAAAATAAGAAATCCTTAAAAGAATTTACAGAATAAAAGGCCTGATACAAGTTGTGTAAAATTTTGTATCAGCACAATAGAAAATATTCTCCCCACCTCTTCTTCAAAGTTGACTCTCAAATTCTCAAATGTTATAGTCCAAGTAACTTCCTCCCAATATATTAGCCTTTGATCATATAATACTAATACTGATTTTTAATCTCAACTGCATGTTTCCCTGACCCACCCCAACCAAAAATATATGTGGTTGTGTCTATAAACATACATTTTGCCTGTATGTTAGGGAATAATGGTTAAATAATACTTTACAAAATACTGTAAGGGGTTCCCGCCAAATGCAAATGCTTAAATTTGCATACAAGAACTATTATGAGTAAACAGCTATGCTCCATAAAGGTTTCCATTTTATAATTGACATTTCCAATAAAAAATGAAGTAAAATAAAATTTAAAAAAATAAAAAAAGAAAATCAAGATGTATGTTTCCTTCATTTATTGAATAAACAAACAATACATCAAGTATATATCCTACGTCATTCTAGACTTAGTGCTAGGGCACAAAAGGGAGAAAAGAAATGATCCAAAGTTTCTGCCTTAGTAGAGCTTTAGCTGAGGAGAAAGACATCCATTAAATAACACATTAAATAAACATCATTAAAATACAAACCTATGTAGTTCTAAACACAGAAAAAAGACACACAACTAATTGTATCAGAAAGTCCAGAAAATCTAAACAATGAAAGCCAACAGTCTTAAAGAGCAAGCAGACATACACCACAACAACAACAACAAAAAACGGTACTGTAGACAAGCATTAATAGCATGTACAACAGTAAAAACACATGAATGACCATCTAAGAGTAAGAAATACTAATGATATAAATCTTACCTATTACATATTTTGGTCATGAGTGGCTCAATACACATATTCTGAGAGAAATAAAGTCAACTCTGAGTAGTATTGATACTAAATTCTCAGGCATTCATCTCTCTTTGCAAAGGAAACCTGCTCCAATGTCTCCCATTTCCAATTCAACTCTGGCCCAAGCCTACTTTCCTGACCTCACTTTATATTACTTCTCTGAATCTGGCCATGCCAGATTACAAACCATTCCTCAAACAAGCTGTGGGTTTTCTTCCTAAGTCTTCATAGAAACTGTTCCCAGCTATCCAAAGTCCTATTCCTCCTCAGGGCTCATTTCAAATGCTATCTTTTTATGAAACCTTTCCTTTACCTGACCTCCAGGAATCATCCTATCTTTTCTTCCACAGAACACAGCTAGATCAGTAGATTATGTGTTTAATTTTGCTTTGCTTTTATTTTTATCATATGTTTACTCTTCATCACAAGGAAATCAGTGGTAAGATTTCACAAAGATTAGGACTCCGGACTGTTGAAATGAAAGGAGGTGTCAAAAGAGAGAAAAATAGCAAATACACCTGAAACTTCTAATTATTCACATCATGCCAAGTCTCAAAGACACTCTGGGCAATATCCTTTGAAATACTTTCAAGTATATTCAACGATCTCCAAAATCTCCTTAAAATCTTATGATTCTGTTTAAACCACGTCCATTCACTCATAAAGAGGAAGGTACTGGCGTGAGCAAAGCAGTATAACCCAGGAGGGCAAAGTAGTCTTTTTCCTCCTATTTAGAAACACTACTAAAGCTGAGGATCACACTCTGACAAAGCATGTTCCTTCTCATCACTTGTACCAACTTTGGCATATTTCCATTACTTAGAGTAAGAGTCCTCAAAAGGGTGTAGAGTCCTCAAAAGAAACTGGAAGAACCTGTTTCCTGATGTATTTTTCAATCTCCAGGCAATAAACCTGTGTTAACTAGCTGGCTGCAGAAGGCAAATGCAGACCATGAAGCACCTTCACTAATGCCCTTTCATCAGCTGATGCAGCACTTATTTCATGCATAGCTGCTCATGAAGTACTCATCATCTTCCTAAACTAGATACCTCTTATAGTCCCATCTCTTGCACACAATAATCAGTGCTATCTATTCAATACTTTTCCTATTCTGAGAACGGACTTAGCACAAGTCTCAAAAGAGGGGCGGGCTATTTAACTCCCTGAACAAAACAATTTTAGGGGGAACAAAAGGGCCTATCTTAACATGTTGACCAAGTTATCAAAAAAGACGTAATACCACCTTTGATTTACTGAGAACCTTATTCAGAGAAAAAGCAGATCTTTCTATTGACATTTACAAGGAAAAAGGTGATCATACACTGTGGTTTCCTACAGTATATATAGATTGCTGGGCCCAGCCCTACCTCCACCTAAACACTCTGTGGAACAGAGCACAGGAATCTTCTCTACGTCTGGCACTCTGTCCTGGTGACTTTGATGGGAGGAAAGTGGAGGCGCTAAGAGGGTCATGGCAAGTAATGTTAACACTAGCTTTAAAAATTAAAAAATATATATAAAGAGGACAGTGTTTCAGGGACAGTGTACTCATGCCCAACCACCTCAAGATAACATTCTCAACTGACTCACAGATCAGCTCTGCTGATACAAGCATAAAATTCGCCTCTGAATCAGCATGGCATTAATGAATTTTCTGAGAAACGTAAGAATGAGGGGCAAAAAAGTTGTTCCTAAGACTGATTCATACCAGCTAAGATTAATCAGGTAAGCTGAGGGAGCTACTCTCAAGCTGGACCCGGTTCTGTAACAGCAAGGCCCAGGCCTGCCACTTAAAGAGGGGAGCACAGGCAACGAGCGCACACACTCCCACACTCACAGGCAGACACAGAACAAATGAGGGGAGAGCCTCAGCTACCGTTTATGGAGCACCTACTACATAAGAAACACTATGCTAGAGTCCAGGGATGTAAGTGGAGGAAGACCTCTGCGATTCTCCCCGTAACAGCATTCGCCCTGCAACCATTTTACGGATACAAAAACCAAAGTTTACGGAGCATCCCATGATCGAATACAAAGTGTGGCCAACACGTGAACTCAGCCATGCGTAATGTGAAGGCTTACACCTTTCCCACTGGATCATGGCACCTAAAAGCCTTAACTGCGGGGGGGAAATAGCATTCCTTCTTGATATTTATATCTACTCAAACTTCTTTGCATGAAACCAAGAGGTTTCATGGTTTCAGCCATATAAGTTACAAAATAACATATATTTTGGTCTAGTTACAGGGTGGTAGCTATTATTGTTACATATGAAACACACTGCTATTAGATTTCAGGCAATATTCTAAATAGTAGGGACACAAATTCATTTAATACTCACAATCAACATTTAAGGTAAGCGCTATTACTATTCTCATTTTTACTGACAAACCTAGAAAAAAGGAGGTTAATTAAATTCCCAAGGTCATGGAGCTCTTAAATGACGGAGCCAGAACTTAAGGACAGAGCCCAAGTCTAAACCAGCATCCATGCTTTTAATACCATTTGTTAATATAGACACAGACTTGAAATGTCAAGAAAGAACAGAAACAACACAAAATACCTATCCACAGACTTCTCTCCAAATGTATGATTTTGATTATTAATGGTCTGTAACTGACCTAGCCAAAGATAACTGTTCCTCTAGCAGCAAGATAAAATCCTGAATACTCTTTTCAAGAATCTGTTAAGTATTTAAAGTGCTATTTTCAAAATCTTCTCTCTGCATTTCAGAGTAATTATCACATGAATAGTAACTTCTATTTAATGCCCTTTATTTCTTTTCCTGAGGACTGGCATTACAATTTGGCCAAATGAACAAACCGAGAATCTTCACAGGTTTTAGAGACAGGCATCCTTCCTAACAAGCTTTTGCACAGGTCCCTTAAAGGGGAGAGCAAGTTCTGGCCAGTAGGTGAGTTGGTTAGTGCGTCGTCCCCACATGCCAACGTTGTAGGTTGCATCCCTGGTCAGGGCACATGTAAGAATCAAACAAGGAATGCATAAGCAAGTGGAACAACAAATGGATGTTTCTTTCCCTCCCTTCCTTTCTCTCAAGAAATCAATTAAAAACATTTAAAAATATAAAAATATCAGAGCAAAACCATCAAGCAGGAGGTGGTGAAGCATTTTGCTCATGTAATTAACACTGTTAGGGCCAGATAACACAGATTTAAAGTTAACAAAAATGGATCTTTCCAGAACTGCAATTCAAAAAGCTTGTCTTTTAGTGCTAATGTTGAGTGTCTAAATCTTGTTTTATTTGTATCAATAACTTAATTATATTTCATTTAAAATACCATTTTACTGAACATTAACTTAGCACCACCAGAACAAGACCTAGTTTCAGTAATGACATTTTTAAAATCCACTTACCAAGTATTTAAAATCCAGGGTTACTAACCCTAATTGTCTACCTGTTATAGTATCAGTGACACTCATTCCCAATGCCAATGTTCCAGAAGCAAAACCAAAGGGATCTATAACTCATCCATCCTTCATTCTTCTACTTTAGAAAATTTCCTCAAGTTATTTATTCAACAAACACAAAGTATTAAATAAGACAGGATACGAAAAATGTTAAGACATGGCCCTTGACCTCAAAAAGCAACGACACATAGACCAGTTGAATGCTGTGAGAGTGCCAGAAGTTCTAACACAGGAAATGGTGTGAGCACAAAAGAGGAAATAGACACTTTCATCTGCCAGCAATCCCGAAGTTTTCCTTGTCTGAGCATCCCTTTTATTTTCTACTTGGACCTCCATAATTAACAATCAAAGGAGTCTGTCACATGATAAGCACGCATGCTGAATCTAAAGCAACATCTGACCTGAAGTTGTTGACATTAAAGGATATACATATAAAAACAAGCAGTTCCTTATTTTACCAATATTGCATACAATCACAACAGGGCACAGCATGAAGCCTTACTGTGGTTATGAATAAAGATAACACTCACTTAAGATGCAGAAAAAAAGTTCATACTCAAAATGACTTTTCTTGTTAATCTCTCAGCACCTCAAATTTAACCCTATGTAAGCAGTGTATCTCCCTCTCCTTCTTTAAAATTTTAATTTATTTTTAAATTTTATATATTGGGTTGGCCAAAAAGTCTGTTTAGTTTTTTCATAAAATAAAAGACAAGTTTTTCATTTTCACCAATAAGTCTATTGATTTGGATCTTTTCAGTATGTTGGCTATCTCCCACATGGTGTAACACCGATTGGTCTCAATTAATGTCTTTTTTTTTTAAGTTAATCTTTTCAGTTAATGTCTTGAATTGATTATTGTGGACTTCAACTGCTCCACCTGACCATAGAGCATCCATGGAGCACTGCCCAGAGAGAAGTCTCCAGCACAATACTTCATAAACCACTTTTGACACTTTCAATCAGTCACAGCACTTTCTCCATCCGCTGCAGAAATCCTTTTTGTGTGTGTGTTTCACTTGTGTTTCTACCTTTCTTGATATCATAAAGCAAATAAGCCAAAAATGTTGAGTATTTTCTTCCGTCTTCTATATTAAAATGCCACACAAAAATTCACCATTTTTATAATTTTTTTAAAAATGCACACTGAAATGACAGCTGTCACAATACAAAACTGTTTCAAATAAAGTTAAAGACAATTAAGTGCCTACTAGAGCCATGTTACAGAAAAAACAAACTTTTTGGCCAAACCAATACAGACAGTAAAGTTCACTCTGCACAACACAAGTCTCTGAGTTTCAACAAATGCATAGTCACATATTCACCACCACAATCAATGTGCCTTTATTCTTCATAATAAACTTGGTATGTTAATTTGCTTAAAACAAAGGAGTAACACATTTACACTTGCTCTTCAGTGTGAAATTGTCTTAGGGGAAAAAAAACACACAGTACTTTTATTCTCCAGACTCTGAAGTCTAATAAAGTCTATGAATATGTACAACAGCTCTTCAAATTGCCTTCATTAGCTTAAACATTTAAGGGTCTGCTAAGTCACAGTTAGGAACCAGAGATAACAAAATTATATAAAATATGACACATGCCCTCAAGGGGAAAGTGAATTATTTCAACTCACTCCAATAACATATGCAAAAGCCAAAAATCAAAATAGGTAAGATGTATTCTGGCAACAAGTAATATAATTAGACTGTAGGGCATATGGTGTGCAGTGCCAAATTTTAAAGTTCCAGCAACTGAAGTTTAACCTTTAGCCCAGTGCTTCTGAGGCAGCACATTAGTATCACCTAGAACAACGTTTGTGAGGAAAAAACAACCTGATACTTGCATCCCAGACCTAATCAGAATTTCTTGCATCTTACACATGCATCTGAGTATTTTCAGTGTTCCTCGGGTTCTTCAACTGTACACACAAGGTCAAGAACCACTGACACAGCAGAGGAAAGACAGGAAGATTACTAGATAGAGAAGTGACATGATGAAATCTGCTCTTAGGAAGACAATTGGCAGCACTGTGGGAGATCACTAGACAGAAGGAGGCTAGTGGCAGGGATCTGAACTAAGGCAGCAGCAGAGGCATAAGAAACACTGTAGTGGAGGCATTCTGCTGGTAGAATCAGTAAGGAAGAAATCTTGATGTTAGGGAAAAATAAAGAACCTTAAAAACTTAGAAAATGAAGAGTAACTTGGTTTGTGAGTTTTCAGTATGTCTAAAGCCAGTTAATGAAAACTGAGAGTGGGATTCAGCTGAAATATCTGGGGTCACCAGCACTCTAGAAAGTCACAGGGGTGTATTTATCACTGAGGAAGCATGTGTGGAGCAGCATTTCTAAACAAGACCTCCAACACTCACTATCGGGAGTGCTTGTCAATAATGTGGATTCCTGGGTCCCAATCCAGACATGCAGAGTAAGTCGCTTCAGTCTGAAAATTCTGAGAACCACTGAAGAGAAAGCAGCAGACAGGACGGACCATGGGGGGAATTTTAGTGAGATAAACATCATGTGGTCTGTGTGGTGCTGAATCAGAATTTAATGAATAATTGAGAATGAAGTTCAATTATTTCAGAATACCACCCACAAAGACCTCCAAACCTGGCCATTTTGGCTATACTTACGCTGTGAAATCTGCAGCAGCTGTAGCTGCTTTGGTGGCATCCTTATTCAACGTTGCACCCCAAACAGCACCCTTATGACCCAAAAAAGTTCCAATCCAGTCTCCTGTATCCCCCTGGCGTAGCATAGGTTTACCATCTAAAAAACATTTAAAAAGGTATGTGATTTAGCAGTTTAGATTATTTGAAATCTGAGATTCAAACACCAAATGGTCAGTTTCAATAACAAGTGGAAAACTGCATCTGCTATCTAAGTATTCTCATGCACTGAGGTCACTAAGGGATATTCAGAAATAAATTAAGTTAACTACGGGGTGGGGCAAAAGTAGGTTACAAGATGTCTGTATGGAAAATAATACAATTAATAAACAATAATACAAGAATAAAATGTTTCACATACTTTTTTTTACAAAAGTAAACCTACTTTTGCCACACCCTGTATATATAAGTGAACTAAATAAATTAATTAACTGAAGAACTGAGCTCTCTGGGCATCTGTGTAACTCGGTGGAAAGAATACTGATCTGCATCAAAATCTAGAACTCAGTCTCATTTTGGACAAACTTGTTAACCTAAATCTCAGTGCCTGTATGAAATACGGGGCTAATACCACAAAGGAATATCCAATGAGGTAGTGGGGGTGACAAGTCTTTGTAAATTAAGGTAAGGAATTACTACTTAGTCTGGCCTAGTTTTTCCACTTCCCAAACCTTTGAAAGACATTGACAGTTTGCTAGGCCGGGAGTCTTGACAAGTGAGCAGTCCCGCTTCTCCAGAAATAGCAATAAAAGTAAAATGAAAAGCTTTAGCTGGAGACAATCCTTAGCCTTGTTAGAGGCGTCACAAAAGCTTCTCTTCGCTCCAGCGGCGGAATCCCAGACACTGCTCCTCTGACCCCCATCTCCAAGGCTGGGGTCCTCACAACCCCTTGGGCACCGGGGAGTGCTGGCTCCCCTCCCTCTCCGCCCAGTCCTAGCCCTCTGGCCACCCGGATCAGCGGCCCTGCTTACCTTTGCACGCGCTGATTAGGAAATAGCCATAAGGCGTGATGCCACTGAAGGCCAAATCAACCACAGGCCGCGTGTGGCCGGAGCAGGTGAGCGGAGTCTGCCTCATGGCCATGGCGGCGACGAACCCAGGGAGCGGGATGGAAAGCTGGGGTCGTCTCGTTCTTTTTCTTCTCAACCGCAGTGCCTCCGGCTCCTCAAGGCCCCCGCCCTGACACTGGCGATGGCCCGGGAAACGGGAAAAGGAGGCCAATCCCGAGATACCGAGGTAGGAAAGGGTTAGGGATGGGTCCGGGAGTCTGCGACCCGCGACCAACAGCCGCGGAAGGAGGGAGAGGGAGGGAGGAGGGAGGAAAGTAGGGGAAAGGGAGAAGCAGAGCACCGGCGGCCAGGACCCCCACCGTCCACACCGCCACCGGCAGGAAGTGACGATGACAATGACGTTAAGGGTCCGCCGGAAATGGCGATTCGGTGGGAAGGCGGGCTCGCTCCGAAGGAAAGAGCGTGTGGGACAGTAGCGCGCAGGCGCGAGTTCGGCAGCCTAAGGGCACGTGACGCTGTCCTGGCGCGGGCTTGGTTGGCGCCGGGGGGCGCTCTAGGCTCTTTAGTGAAGTCCCTCTTTGCTGAGCTCTGATCAGCCCCAAACAGCTTTGCTGGGGCTGGGCCAAGTTTGCCTCGCGCGGAGTTGCCCTGCTCTGCTCAGACCCTGTACCTGAAGGGTCCTGTGGATTATGCGCGGGGTATCTGAACATGTGGACTATAAAAACCAGAGTTCTCAACGGCGGTCCAAACCAGCAAACAACGTCTAAGAACTTTTTAAATTTTAATAACAACTATATAGGTAGCACCTCTGGGATTGTTTAAAAGTAAGGCTCAAGAAAATTTCCCCAGCCACCCCTTCTATTATGTAACATTCCTGTACTGCTAGTATTTTAAACATGAGTGTTATGTGGCTTTAAATACAGTTAAGTTCAAATCACTTTTCTTTTGAGGAGTTCAGAGAACTCTAGAACAGTGGTCTAGTTTTATTAATACGTTAATAAAAACCTGAGCCCGCGCTCTAAATATAGATAATAACTTGTAATTTACATACATGAACATTATACCACATAGGCAAAATACTAATGCTAGAAGACTGTAAAAACTAAATTATAAGAAGAAACTGTAGTATGGTCCTCCTGCAGGCAACCCACTTCAGGTATCCGTTGGTCTGATTCTGCTGAAAGGTGAGTGGGAAATAAAGAGGATGGCACAGAAACAGATTCAGACTGCAATGAAAATCTCAAAAAGTCTTGTCCAAAGCAAGTACCTTGCTTAACTCACATTTCATTGGTGAGATCTGGGACACGTGACCACTATGTAGCCACAAGGGAGTCTGGAAAATATAGTCTAGCTGGGTATCCATGTGCTCAGGAAGACAAGAAGAATAAATCTGAATGCAGCAGAAAGAGGGTTGGGCAGTTACCTATTTTCATTTGCTTTCTTCCCTTTGAGTTATATGTTTTCTACTGCACTCTGTGCTTTCCCCACATTTTTTTTTTTTACTTTCCTTTGAGTCAATTCTCTTTCTTACTGCTTCACATGTAGTTTTTTTATATCCTTTGTTAACCTAAAAATAAAAGGTTAAAGTTAGAGGCAGCAAGATTTATTTGAGATAAAAAAAGAATTGCAATTCTTGGAAGCACTTATTCAGGCAAAACCCCAAATAGTGTTCCACTTAGGAAGTGAAGACAAGGGTATTTATGACAAAGGGATGGGAAATAATTACATGAATAGAAGGAAGGAATTTCTATTATGTTAGTTAGCCAAGGAAGGAATTTCTATAGGTGCAAATAAACTAATTCTTCAGGTACACGTGGATGTCTTTATTTTCAGTCTGGTAGCCAGGATATATGCTTTCCTGTTAGTTGTGCAAACTGTTGTTTGAAGCACACCGTTGCTTTGGCCAGTTCAAAGGCTGTTTTGTCCCTTTCAGACATTCCACAGGTTTGAGGAGTAAGGGGGAGAAACAAGGCAGTTTCTCTGGGATGGCAGCTCCAATTTTATTTTGAAGTGGCTCCATTTATATTATGTTTCATATAGGCATGTTTTGTTTTTGACTTCAGTTTCTTTCAACTCTGCCCTTGCATCTTCATTTGTTTTCACATTATTTCTTATTTTGTCTCTTGTTATAGAGTTCATATTTTTACTTTTTAAGAGGGTGTAGGGAAGTTTTCACTAAACATTTCATTACTTTAGTAATTCTTGTATATTTATATTTCTTTTATTTAATAACAATACTTTTTTCAATGCAGAGATCCCATACCACTAATATTTAAATGGTGATGTTTCTATTAATTTAGTCTGTTATTTGTATAAGAACAGTGTGTGTTCTTTTAAAAAATGTTTTAAAAATATATTTATTGATTTTAGAGAGAGAGAGGAAGGGAGAGCAAGAGAGAGAAAGAGTGATTTGAGAAAGAAACATTAATTGGCTGCCTCCCATACATGCCCCAACTGAGACTCAAACCCACAACCTAGGTATATGCCCTGACTGCAAACTGAACCGTCAACCTCTTGGTATATGGGACAATGCTCCAAACAACTGAGCCACACCAACCAGGGCTAGTCTTTTTGATTCTCCTCCCTTTTTGATTGGAAAATGTTTGGGTTATATTCTTATAACTTTAGCTAGAAGAATCTATATTAGTTTATGATTTTGGAATGAATCAGCTGCTTGTAGGGTGAGAAACTTCAAATTATATGTTAATGAAGAAAAGGAGGACTTAATTTGAATGATTTTGGTACTGCTTCTACTAAGTGTTTTGAACAAAAAGATCAGCTGACATAGTTTTGTGAATAGAGGTAAAGATACAGATACATATTGTTTGATGGGATAAAATGAGATTCCCTTCCCCTTACTATCACCTATACTTTTCTGTGAGGAAATATTACATTGTCAGAAAGAATCCATTTGGAGCTAGCACTGTTTTCCCTAAATGATTCATAAAGAGAAATTCCAATCTAAAGTGATAGTTCTAGTGATATGGAAATGCTCAGGGGAAAAAACAGAAGATGCAGGTCCAGGAATTCAAGGATTATTTTTTTCTCAAAAAGAACAGAGTAAAAGTCACTTCGATATGAAGATTATATCTTCTTCACATAATGCTAGATCATGTTGTGTTGGGAAGAAAATTAACACTCATGGAAGTGAGTTGCCCTCTCTTCCACTTAGCACTCGCTGGCCAAGAGTGGAAAGTGGCAGGAGTGCTCACTGATGAAGAGATTGTATGGCATCAGATCACTTACCATCTTTATCTCATTATACAGAGCCCACAATCCCCCTAGAAAATTCATGGGTTTCTCTGGCAAACCCCAGGCCAAGGAAAGCTCCATCACGTCTGGACAAAGCCCATGTAGTTTAACCACACACAATGATGTGGCTCCTTTCTCATTTGGAAAGCCATTAAGATTCCCAAAAGAAATCGGTAGGGACTCCAGAGGATGAAGGCTAGATCAGGGTCTGCAGAAGGAAGGTTAGAGTTTGAAGAAATTAAGATCAGAAACAAGTGGTGGCCATCTGAAGGCCTAAATGCTGAGGGCTTTCCCTCCTTCCTCTCTCCCTTGTGTGGTTCAAGAAAAAGAAGGGAAGCCACAGCTCCTCGTTTCTTCTCCTTTGTTGAGGTTGGGAGTGCTCCCTTACCTCTTCTATATCAGTAGCTGTTTAAATGATGGAACTCTTCTATAAAAATGACTGTTGGCATGGCCATCATAGATCAAACCAATAGGAAGGCACCAAGAAGCAAACCGTAAAGCAAATCCCTCTCCATCTTCAGTATTGCAGTTTTCTTTTGGCGCCTCCTGCTGGAAGAGCCTAAAGGGGACCATCCTGAGGAAGCAAAAAATGTGGCTTGCAGAGTCGGGGCGCCACCACCACAATGGAGAGAATGAAAGGGGAGGTGGGGTGGCCTGGCCCAAAGATTTTCACTAGGGCAAAGAGAGCTCCGTGGTCTGAGCTCATGGACACCACCTAGGGTGGTTAGGGTCCCTCGCTGCACTTCTGACCCATGGGTGGTCTTGCCCATTGATGCAGCATTTTCAGAGGCCCCCAGGAAGGGGGCGGGAGGGCTGCTGGTTTGGATGGCAGCAGCATGCATGCTCCCTGAGATGCGTCTGTTTGGTTTGTGCTTTCGACCAGTGGGGCACTGGCACCCAGAGCCCTGTTACCATCAGAATACACTTGCCCTCATTCTGCTTTGGCTTGTGTGTCTTTGGTGCTTGGCATTGGACACTTTCCCAAGCTCAGCTTCCTGAGGCACCTCCCTTGGGGAAAGGAGTTTTTGCGAGAGCCTGCGGAGTCTAACATGTCAGTTCTTTATGTGTCCTATATGTCAGGCACCAAGTCCTCATCCCATTGTGTTTTCCACCGGAAAAGGTGAGACACGTTCCCTGATCCTACCCTGCATGTGATGATTTGTTTTCTGCAATGCTGTCTCTGTTCCCTTTGTCTGCATCCTCTTTCCTGAGAATGGTGTAGGGGTTCAAAATGCTGTCAAACTTCACCTCTTACATCCTAAGACCCCACGATGACTCCAAGGGGAACTTGTGATGCTCTGGCGTGTCAGGGGAGGGGCCTGCACATGGTTTTCACTGTTGTACTCCACTGACCTGCATAGAAAACATGGGGTCTGGGGTGCTGGGGGGAGGCCGTCCATTGTGATTGAAAGCCTGGTGTTCGGTTTGTGGGTTTTGGAGCCTTCCTAGACTCGTATGCACTGCCCACCTTTCTACAGGTGAGGAAACAAGCAAAGGCTATGAACGAGGATGTCCCAGAACATGAGAGCCTAAGCCTGAAGGCCTTGTGTGGGGACACGTCCATGTCCATTAGCAGTTAGAGGAGAGGCCCTCTCACCCTCAGAACACTGGTGTGTGCAGGCGTCGGGACCCCGTGTGGACTGTGCCAGTGAGGCCTGCCAGGGATGTGGACTGCCTGGGCGGGGTACCTCTGTAGAGCTGGGGCCGCAGGTGCCAGACACCTCAGTAAGCCACTCCTCAACCATCAGGGGTCCTGGCCTTAACGTCTAGCGGGGTTTGGCCTGTCTCCTCTTTTCTCACTGGGAGAAAGAAAAGAGGACCCTTTTTCTCCTGAGTGGCCCCTGACCCCCACGTGTGTTCCGAGGTTTACTCCCAGTGTGGGCCAGGACGAAAGCCCCTCCCAAGCTCAGCCCCCTGATACACATGGCTCCCGTCAGGGTGCTGAGCCTATGTCTGTAGTTTGAGTCCGGCATTTCAAGGAGGCTAGACAGGCAGCCTCCCACCCACGTGGCCCTGCAGACCCCAGAGGCCACCATGTTCATACTCCAGACAACTCTTGTGCTGTTTGCCAAATTTATGGGATAACACAATTGAATAACAGCTTCTTGGTGTTTTCGTTTTAGGTGTTACCTATTGAGGTCACCGCGAGGAGGCTGGCATTTACTTCTCCACTGCTCCCTGCCCCGAGTACAGTTGGGTTTACAACAAAGTTACGTTATGAGTCAGCTCTGAACTGTGAACCTCCCTTCGAATTTTGAACCTTGTCCCAGCGTCTCCAAGCTCCCAGTGCTGTGGCTAAATGCAGAGTCACTTTAACTCTTAATCTGTGACAGGAAACCTGATCATTTTTCTTGCTGGAAGTTTTTAGGGCTTTCTTTTTGTCCCCAGTGTTCTGACTGTTTATGAAAATGACCTTTGTGTGGGTTTATTTTCATCCCCTTCGCTAGGTCCCCAGTGGCTCTTTCAATCTGGAAATTCCTGTCCTTCAGTTCCAGGAAATTTTCTTGATTATTAATTTTTACTTCCTCCCTCTGTGTTCTCTGCTCTCTCTGTCTGTGGTAAATAGCACGAGGACCTTCTGACCTCAGACTGGCCTCTCACGGCCTTTCCTGCTCCCTTCTCCTGAGCTTTCAGTTTACTTTCAAGGAGATGCTTCGACTCTGCTTCCCAAGTGTTTCATTGAGCTTTTCATTTCTATTACTATGTTAATTTCCAAGAGTAATTTTTGTTCTCTGAATATCAATTTCTATAGCATTCTGATCTTTTTCCATGATCACAATATTTTCTATCTCTTTGAGGATATTAATAATAAGTTTTTAAAATTTTTTATCTTTGTACAGGGTCTGTCTGGAGAATCACAGTAAATATATATATAATTTCTGTATTTCCTTATAGCCACATTTATATATGAAAGTTAAAACTTGAACAAAGAAAAACATTGTACAAGCTAAGTCAGCAGAAAAATCTTTGATTTGAGAGAATATTTTAAGGCAGATGAAAGTAGTTGAAGTCAGTTTGTACTAAGAAAGCTTTTATAAATTGTAAAGAAAAAGACAAAAATCCCTATGGAAAGATGGGTGAGGGCTGCACACAGGTGGCCCAATGAGCAAATACGCAAGTGGTCGCACTTGGGCAGGGCGGACGCACAAGATGTCAGGGATGCAAGAACCACAGACAGGGGCTCCTCCCTGTGTCAGGTGCACTGAGGTGGTGGCCTCAAAGGAGACAGCGCGGGGCATGGCAGAAAAACTGTGAAAGCAGTGGCTTTGCAGTGGCCTCGCCCTGGGACAGACTGGTAACGGAGAATGGGAGGGCATGGTGGGTGGGGACCTTAGCCTTGCCTAAGGAAACCCCGAGGCCCCCCACCCTGGTGCGCAGGAGACAAAGTGTTGGGGCAGCCCAAGGAGCGGGGCTTAGGTCCTGCATGGGATGGAGGGTGGGAAGGGAGTGGAGGTGAGCAAGCAGCTTAGGGGCCCAAGGTTCCACCAGGTCGGGGTCCACCACCTCTGGCTGCCCCTCCCCAGCACACCTCGGAGAGGGTTTCCATGGAAAGGAAAGAAGCTTTGAATGAAAGGGGCTTTGCGAGCTCTCCCTCCCGCTTGCTTCTCCTTTCCTGCTCTCTCCCTACTCACAGAACCGGGCCTCAGTCCTGGGTTCCCGGCCCTCTCCAGTATCCAGTGCTGTGGGTTGTTCAGGAACCTCTGCCACTTGGGCAGAAGCACTCCCCTGGGGGGTTGGGGGTGCACAGAGGGAGGGGTCTCTTGCAGAGAGGACTCCTTCAACCCCTACCTGGCCCACCTCAGGGGTGTGGCACAGCCTCTGGGCCTGGGTTCAAATCCCTGTGACCCTGGGGTCAGGTTTCCTTCTGTCACAGAAGACTTCGGGACAGGCAGCCACAAAATTAGTGGGGTCTCCTGGGGTCCGTCCTGCCCACTCCCTGCTCTTCAGAGCCTCCCTCCAATAGCTCTGCCTGCCTTCCTCCTCCGAGCTCCCCAGCTCTGCTGGCACACACACATGCTCAGTCACAAACCACAACACCAAGCCCGCCCCCTGCACAGCCAGGTGCACACGCTCAGAAGTGTGTGCCTGGATCAGTGGCCAGGTGACAGCCCTTCAGGGCTCTGCCCCCATCCTGGGTGCTCTACCCCTAGTCCCATTTCCAGATATGGGCGCCTCTGGCCTTCCTGCCTCCTGTGTGTCCCAGGGGCTCTGGGAAGGGCAAGGCAGCCCCAGAGCAGCCTCATGGGGCAAACACAACACGCCTTTGCTTCCTCGGGTCTCATCTGGAATGGGGCTGTCTTGCCCTGCCATCAACCTTGGCTCCTCCTGGCTGGAAACCACCAGCCCCTGCCTGCCTTCCACCTTCTCCAGAAACAGGCGTGGTTCTTCCTCTCCTCCACCCTGGGGAAGATTCCTTCAGGAAGCCCTCTCTGATTGCTGCCTGGACCTTCCATCACACTGGATACTCAGCTTCATAGGGATTATGCATGGTTTACATAAAAAAAATTTTTTTTCAGCTAACAATTATATGTTGTTTACATTTAGAAGATATTTCATCACATGCTAAGAAGATTGTGGGGGTTAATTATCCAAAACTTCAATCAATTTCCTTATAAACACTTCTCATTTATTGGTATCCTCCCAACCAGTTCTAGTCTAATTAGCTCTACCTCGGTTCTTAAAAGATGGCAGAAATTCCCTTTAGCTTTGAATTTTCTTTTGCTTTTATTCTCGGTTTAGACCTTCTAAGTTTGCAGATGATACCTACAGGTATTATTTAGCCTAGCTAGTGTTATTCAAGGCAGAGGAGATGATCCCTGTCCTATGTATACCAATTCTGCATTGGCAGAGACCTAAGAATTGGGTCAAATCGAATCAAATTCCCCAAATCAGAGAGTGGTAGGAAAAGGGATATTCCTGTGGGTTAATGCCCTAATGGCATATCCGAATAAGAATGATTTTAAATCTTGCCCAAAATAATATATTCAGGGATACCAACGAATACTCCTAGGATTTTAGATGGTAATACATCCTTAAGCAAGATTTCAAAAGTTACCCTGGCCCATTTTTCACCTCTGTTTGCATGTAGGGTGCTACACACATCAAAGAAATCTGAAACCCTCTTTTAGTTTTCTGTTTATTGCTCTCTTCCCAAAGCCAGATTGCTCATCAAAAATGATCCCTCTCTGTGTTTCCCTTCAGTTTAGATGACTTACTCTCCTGGCATCACACGTCCCACTCACAGTAAACAGCGCTCAGGGAACGAGGCAAATCCGGTAGACTCGGAGTTGTCTTTCTGCCAGAGCCACTGGGCCTGCTTTCCCTTTCAGACACGTGAGGTGCATTTCTAATGTTTGAATTTAAGGGCTGAACCTTATATGCAAGGAGAATTACTATATATCAGAAAAGAATATATTAGCACATTATCATTTTTCTGATTTAAAAAATATGTTCTTTATTAAAAAATTTCCAAACACTAAAGCTCACAGAAGAAGGATTAAAATCATGCATAATTTTTCTGCTCAAAGCCAGTATCCTTAAGTGGCTATAATATTATAAGGGTTTGTATTTAGAGAAGTCTAGTATTTCTGCATTTTCATCATTTCCCCTAGTGAAATTTCATTACTTGGAGTTCTATTGCTACTGTTAATGATTTTAAAGACCTTAGCAAAATATATAGTATGTTTTGGTCTTAAACTAGTTGTCAACCTATATTTAAAAACAAACCACTTTTTTTTAAATTACCATTTTGCTTTCTTTACATTATGTTTAGGCTAAATATTTTTCTCAATTTGTGAAATACTTAGGGCTACAAATGAACCCTGAGGCATAAATGGTAGCCGTTTGATTGAATCGATCTTTCTTAGGATAACAGCAACTCCAAACGCTGTTCTGGCTACTCCGCAATTTTCTGTGGGGCCTCAGCAAGTTAATTATCTTCTTTGTGTGCTTAATCCTCTTAGAGTGCAGCCCTCATCACTTCTGCATGCTATGCCATTCTATGAGGATGAATGTTTCTCTTTATGCTCTGTGTATAGAAATGGGGAGAAAAAGAGAGGGAATAAAATAAGAGAACAGGAACCTAAGTTTTGCATCAAACTAATAAATAGGGGTTCAATCAGTGTCTAAAGAATTCAAAATTTCTGCCTCAGTTTCTTAGTACATTTTTGGAGCATAATTTGAATTTTAAAATAAGATTAGAAGGCAATATTCAAGTGAAATTAATTGCTTTGCAATTACTTTCCTCATCTATTCAAACAAACTCAAAAATAACACCATCTGTGCCTATGAATTGCTGTTTGGTATGAGTATAAAGTGATATTTAAAAATAAATGGAATTATGGATTTCTTTTCAAAATAATTCACATTAAGCCATTAAAGAACATTTGTGGAAGCCTATGATAGGTCAATATGACACAGCTTTTACTCAGAGTATAGTGACAAAGTCAGAAAAATGTAGAATTACAATATATCAAAGAATTATTTACTTAGTGTTACTGTATTCTAGGCAGTGTCGTAAAGATGAGGCCTAGAGCAATGAACAAACGTATGAACACTCTGCATTCACGGAGCTTACACTTTAGTGGGGGCAGACAGAGAATAGGTACCTAATTAACTAGTGTATATGATATGGAACATGGTGATGGACTCTATGGGGAAAAATGATGGAATATAGGGAGTGTCATTGATAAATCCACATTTAAGCAAAGTCCTGAAGGAAATGAAGGAGTAAGCCATGTGGATACCTGAATGAACATTTCAAAGGAAGGGAAGAGCAAGGGGGCTGCCACAGCCTGGGTGGAGTGATCATGATGGAGATCGGTGGGGGATGCAGTGAGAAAGGTGATGGTGGGAGGTGGAGCTGGGGGAGGTCACACAGGTCTTGTGAGCATGTAACCAAACGGACTGGGCACAGTGTGGGTCTGCCTTGGGCTGTCTGACAGTGTGTAGGTTCTCGACTTTGTGCAGAAAAGATTTCACAACACGAGTCCAGGTGATTCTGAGAGTATGTTTATTAGAGCTGGGGACAGTGAAACAAAGGAAGAGCTTACGGGAGAGGAAGCAACAGGAGAGAGCCTCGGCAGGGCTGCTTTGGTTCTCTGGAAAGGTTGTAGGAAAGACACGAGCTGAGGCAGAGCTGCTGTCAGCTCCCTGGAGAGTCAGAGGAAAAGGGGGCCTTGGAGACAGGTTCGGGGGTAGCCCGGGACTGACTGCCACTGCCCACTGCTCCCCTGGTTGCAAGTCTCATGGGGTCCCTGAGAGTCTAGAAGAAAAAGAGCAGAGAGCTCATGGGCAGCTCTCCTTGAGGCTTCTTATCTTTCTTTGACCTGCAGGAATCCTAGGGGAGGTCTCAGGAGAGGGTCTTAATGGAATGTTATGGAACAGAATGGAATGTTTCTAGGTGTGCCCTTCAACATGTTTATTCATCAAATGTGTGTGTAAAGGGTATCGGGGTTATTTCCTGGTTAGTTCTATTTTTAAAGAGAATCATCGAAGAGGGACCAGGACAGAGGCCAGTCTGCCCAAGGACGTTCTGGAATGTGTAAACCATTTGCCCTTAAGTGTCCCTTAGGTTAGGGAAGACAAAACCTTGTGATTTATTAGCTGGCTGTAAATTGCTCCAATTGTTTTGGCCTTGCTTAATTATTTTGTCTCAGTTTTTCTTATTCCACTTGTCAAGGAATTTCCCCAGCTTCTCACTATCCTGCCTCAAACGTTGCAAAGATTTTGACTGTTAACCCACAGTGAGGTAGAAGTCAACTGGAGGGTTTGGAACAAAAGAGCACAATGAGCCGAGGCTAACACAGGGACATGTGTTCAGAGGATGTTGCAATGACTCCCAGGACAGAGAAGAGAAACTTGGATGGACTGGTAGCAGTGGAGGTGATTGGATTTTAGAAAGGTTTTGAAGGAAAAGCTGACAAAATATGCTGACAGATTGGATGGAAGCTGTGAGAGAGTTCCGCTTTGGTGTGTGTGTTTTTTTAATGAAAATATTCACATTTATTAAATGCCCATATTGTGGGGTATAAATACAACTCCTATTCTGCTTTGACTGGTGTTTGTTCCAGCAGCTCCCCTGAGGTTGGTTTTTAGTTTTCTAAAACCTACTTACTTACAATTTTAAGTGTTTCTTTGTCATCTCTTTTATCAATTATTTGTCCTGCCGAGTCTTCATGTTACATCAAAACTGACATTCCAAAGGAATGCAACTGAGAACATGGGGATCTAGCTTTTGTCAGAAAAGACAATAGAATGTAAAATCTTTACTCATCAAATTATCTCTGGAAAACAAAAAACCCAATTGTCTCTTTATGCCATATCCAGCATTCTAATAAACATCAAAAGTCCTTCTTTACAAGCTTATTTGTACAATTTTCACTGAAGAGAACATGCTCCAATGTGCCCTTCTGGAATCTTCTCACCCTGAACCACCACAACTTAAAAATGCATTCAGTCTTTCTTCAGTGAGAGAGCACCCAGCCAGTGCAAAACACCCTCTGAGAGCCAAACCATTTTCGTGCTTCTTCCTCTATGAAGTGAATGCTTGCTCAGAGGAAAAAGTCTGTTACTGTTTTATTGATCCATAAACAGGCATAGCAGCATGCGAAGGAACCTGTGGTAGTTTGCTAAGGCTGCCCCAGCGAGGACCCACAAACTGAGTGCCTTAAAAACGACAGAAATCTGTCCTCTCACAGTTCAGGAGGCTAAAAGTCCAAAGTCAAGATGTTGGCAAGGGCCAAACTCCCTTTGAATTTTTGAGAGAAGAGTCTGTTTCATTTCTCTTTCTCAGCTTCTGCAGTTTCCGCAGTCCTGGGCATTCCTTGGCTCTCAATGCATCTCTCCAATCTCTGTAGGTGTCTTTATGTGGTGCTCTCTCTGTGTGTCTTGTGGTTTAGATTACAAGTTTATTATTTTTTAAGTTTATTTTATTTTATTTTATTTAAAGATTTTATTTATTTGTTTTTAGAGAGGGGAAGGGAGGGAGAAAGAGAGAGAGAAACATCAATGTGTGGTTGCCCCTCACATGGCCCCCACTGGGGACCTGACCTGCAACGCAGGCATGTGCCCTGACTGGGAATCAAACCTGAGACCCTTTGGTTTGCAGCCCGCACTCAATCCACTGAGCTACGCCAGCCAGGGCACAGGTTTATTATTTTACAAAATGATGTAACTCAGAAACAGCCAGATGGGAAGATGTTCAGGGCAAGGCCTGTGGTAAGGGCTGCAAGGTTTCTATGCCCTTCTAGGTAACGCCACTCTCCCTCCCTCGCCCCTCCCCATGTTCACCAGCCTAAAACCTCCAGAGTCAAGATGTTTAGTCCAAAAAATAATATTTTTAGTGAATGAAAAACTGAACTGATAATTTTGTACTGTGAATTTTACTGTGACAAAGCCCATATAATTTATTTAACACCAAGGCCATATATTTCTGCCAAAGAGGATTTATTTTCTCTCCAAACCCTAATACATGTCACACCCCATATAACTGGTCAGGACTCGTGTAATCTGCAATCAGAAAAAGAACAAGACTCCCTTGTTCTGCAATGACTATCAGGCTTCAACACTTTTCCTACCACAGATCCTACCAGATCTTTTGGATCAGTTTTCAAAGCACCAGATCACTCACTGGACCCTGATACAAACTTGGAAATGTTCCAAGTGGAAGACCATCTCCATCTGTTACATTTAATAAAGGTAATTCAAACCTTTGGTGGCCTACTTCAAAAGGCGCACCATCCTAGCTACTTTCTAGAGAGCCAGAAAGAGCCTTTCACTACCTGTATCAAGAGACAATGCTTGCCTGGGGGGTATTATTTGGCAGACCCTTTCCTGCAGGCAA
Source organism: Phyllostomus discolor (assembly GCF_004126475.2). Classification (NCBI taxonomy): domain Eukaryota; kingdom Metazoa; phylum Chordata; class Mammalia; order Chiroptera; family Phyllostomidae; genus Phyllostomus; species Phyllostomus discolor. The sequence continues at coordinate 187,765,271 of NC_040904.2, forward strand.
ATCTTGTCTGAACCATCCAGTATGACTGAGTCCTGCTAATTCTGTTTCAGTCATGGCTCCAGCAGCAGCTTAAGGCTTTCCTTCCTCATGCCATGGTTGGTTTGGGAATTCATCTGGGCGTCAGCCTGCAGGTGGTGCTGTCTGTGAGCAGAGGTAGCTGGGCCTGGCAGAGGCAAAGGAAGTGAGGCAAGGACTGACACATCATTCACAGTGGTTCCTGAATATCACCTCTTTAGTTTTTTTTTTAATCCTCACCCAAGAGAAGCAGCAATCAGTTGCCTCCTGTACACACCCGGACCAGAAATCAAACTGCAACCTAGGCATGTGCCCTGATCTGGAATCGAACCCGCAAACTTTTGGTGTATGGCACAGGTGGCACACACCAAGTCCTTGGGCTGATTCCCACCCTCCACCTTGTTTTACCCAGCCCAGCACCTTGTGTCTACCTGACGGCAGCGCCAAGCTCTCACTTAACTGTTAAGGAGCAGTTACGTTTATACAGTCCTAAAATTACATTCGGCCCTTTGAAGGCAACCGCAAGGCTGATATGGCCCCCGATGAAAATGAGTTTGATACTCCTGGTGTACGGGATGACATTCCAACCAACTGAGCCACCCAGCCAGGACCAGAATATCACCTTTTTAAATATTCAAAGGCACTCATTTTTTAAACAAGAGGCACTGGGATACATTATTGCTACTGCCACTGTCATTTCAGGGCCTTAAGACATGTCACGATCCATTTAAGAAATACTTCCTGAGTCTTTAAATTGATGCATACTGTCCTGGGGCTAAGGATTCAGGGGTAAACAAGGGCTTAACTGTCAGGATGCTTGCATTCTGTCAGGAGAGACAAACAATAAACAAATATGTATGTTAAATAATTGCCCCAAATGATATGGACTGTGAAGGAAACAAACAGGGTGATGTAATTGAGTGGGGGTGGGTAAGATGTTTAGACTTCTTTAGAATAAATCAGCAGAGAGGTGCAATTTCTCATGAGACCTGAAGGGTGAGAAAGAAACTGCCATCTTAATAAACATTCATTTAAAGTCCAGTGCATGTAAACCTGGTATTGGGTAATGGGAAAGGTGTACTAAGAGGAAAAGATAAAAATGAAGAAGACATGACCCTAGCTCTAGGACCTAATATCTAATGAGGAAAGCTGACATATATATTAGTAATCACAATTCACAGTAGAAATGTTATAAAAGAGAGGCAAACAAAATGCCAAAGTAGCACAGAGAGTGACAGACAATTCTCATTTAGGTATTTGAGATTTGAAAGATGAGCTTCACCCATGAGGTGACGGCTGAGCTTGGCAATAATAGAAGAATGGCTCATAGTCACCGAGTCCTGTCTGTGTGCCAGCCCCTATGCTAATGGGATTTACAGGAATTCTTCTATTTTATTCTGCTAACCCTATAAGACAGATACTGTTAATCATTCTCATTTTACAATAAATGTATTTACTGGGATTTGAACTAAGTATGGAACTCATTCTTATACAGATACTATGTACCTAAATAAGGTAGTCAGTTTGTTAGCAATGTCTTTCTCTGTGTAACGTACTCTTTTGGTGGTCTCTACTATCTAAACAACTCTCACCACATAATTCTGATTCATAGTAACATTCCGAAAACATAGGCACATAATAAAAGTAGTTAAAACTATGAGGGAAATGTTACAACTCCTCAAACTTAAGAATGCACAAGTTATCAAAATAAATTATATCACATGTTTCTTGGTTTGCTGCTTCCTTTTTTTCTCTCCCTCTTTTTTGATAGTGTATTTCATTTTTTATTGAAGAAAAATAAGGCAATAGGTGGTTTGCTGTTTTCTAAACAATTTTATTTGATTTATTTCACCTGAAATTGAAATCATAAAGTAAATGCATATGTGTAGACAAAAAGGGAAAGTGAATCACTTTTTAAATTCATCCCCTGTAAACCCATGTAACCACCAAAAGGTTTATAACTTGGGCATGGCTCTAGTGATAGAATTGGGACTCTTGCTGGAAACCTAATGTGTGAGCTTTAGGCTCCAGCAAATGTTTTCTTGGGAAAATAAGATGATACTTTGAATAATTTATACTTGGAAGGAAATAAATGGTCACATAGTATCTCTTCCTTTTCTTTTGTCTTTTATGAAACAGTAATATATTTGTGACCCTGGAGATGTAAGAATGTCACATGTTGATTTATTTGTTATTTTCTGCCCGGGATACATGAGAGCTGATCCTAAAAGTTACATTCTGCTATATTTTAGGTAGTGATGCTGAGTCAATGATAAGCTATCAAATTTTTAAAATAAGACATTGAGTATTAATATTGAGGGTCTCTGGGTTAAGTTTACTTCAGCGCTGATTGTGATTTTTCCAATGTTTTAAAATTTATGTTCTAGCAGAAATAAATTGAGAAGCATAAACTGAATAACATTGTCTATTTACTTTCTCACTTTTGTATGACTTATTCTTTAAAGACATGTTGGGGAGTTTTAGTTTGCTTGTTTTACTTTCTTCCATCTTCAAAATCTGAGGGAAAAAAAGATGACACATGGACACACTTAGGGGTGTAGATTTGCTTATCAATTAGCATTTAACCTAGAAAGTGCTACACGACCTAATTTGATGTTGTAGTGCATGAAATTATATACATGATATGCATTATTACATTATGTATATAATCATTATATAACACATATATGTAGTACATGCAAGTATAAAATATGTAATACATATATAACATAAATTAATGTATATTATATGTTATATACATAAACTACATTATTATAATATATGATACAATGTGTAATGATGTGATATTATAATGTATGAAACCAATTTCCTCCTATCTTTAAACATCTGGGGAGAGATAAACAGAAAGTTGCACTGATTAGAATTGGAGAGACATATGGGCTGGCGTTTGGATTATGTGGATGATCCAGAATTAACCTACAGATAGTTACTTGCTACTTTAGTCCCTGCAACAGACTGTGATTTTTTAAAGACAGTTTGCAATGGTATCTTCAATGTTCTTCAAGACACTTGCTACTACCCAAAATGTGGAGTGCAGGTCCCTTCCCTCTGAACCCGAGCATTGTGACTGCTTCAAGTAAAATAAGGTCACAAAAATGTCATCCATATCTACTTGTTTTCTTGGGACACTCACTACTGGAACAATAGCTGTGCTATGAAGGGGCCCAAGAGGGCCAAAGAGGGACCCAAGTGAAAGGGAACAGAGGCCCCTGGCCACAGCCACAGCAAAGCTCCTAGCTCAGCACCAACTTGCCGGCCCATGAGTGAGCCATATTGAAGCTGAATCCTCCAACCCCGAGTCAGGCTACCCCAGCAGACACTGCATGAAGCAGAGAGGAGCCATCAGCTTAAGTCCTGCCCAGATTTCAGATTTCGGGAGCAAAATAGTTGACTATTGTTGTTTTAAGCCATTACATTTTGGTATGGTTTGTTATGAGGCAATCAATAAGTGATGCCATGACCTGAGAGTTCTGAAATAGTGAAGGGGCAGCATTGGACTTGACCTTAACCAAAAGAACTCCCTCTTGGAGGCCAGGCTATGACTCCTTGCTTTCAATAAAATTCCATGGTTGAAATTAACCTAAACATAGCCTTCAAGGAAAGAATGTAAGATAATGAGATCCTTTCTCAACATCATGTTCTGCAAAACAGTTGTGCTATTAATTAAATAGCTGGACTATTTGTGCATGCATTAATTTATGGCCCTTTAGTGGGCCACTGACCATGGAAAACATCTTATGACTACACAGGACCAACCAACACCAAAAGGTGATCACAAGAAGTGACCTCATCCTGACTCCCAAGCCCTACCCCGGCCCTGGGCCCCTACATAAGCCATCCATAAGAACTCTCAGGAAGCTCGACTTCTCTTTCCTGGCCGACTCCCTTGTGCCCAAACCTTTTTCAATAAACTCTATCTGCTTGATCTTGTACTGAGTCTAGTGATCATTTCTATGTCATTGAGACTCAAGAATGTGGCATTCGAAGTCTGGTAACAGTTACCCTGGAACATGATTTTGGGAAAGCACTGTTTTTAGTTCCTGAAAGTGGTAGCTAGTGAATATCAAGGAGTTAACTATTCCCTATGCAGATAATATTATTGGAATCCCAATATTTTGACAGTATTGGAGTGGTAAAGAATTTGTAGCCATATTTTAGAAAACGCACAGCCATGGAGAAGGCAATGGAAGCTACAGAAGAGGAGAAATCATCTAAATTGAGAGGAATGTGTGAGGAAAGAAGACCTAGAAAAAGTCCCATGGAACCCCAGCATCTGAGGGCTGGGAGAAGAGGGGGAGTCGGTAAAGTTGGTGTAAAAGAAACTGGGAAGTAACAGAATGAGCTGATTGTGTGTAACTAAGAAGCCAAGGGAAGAGAGAGTGTTTTAAGGGTGAGGCATCTGTCTGAGTTGATCATGTTCTACTCTTGTTGAAAGTGAGAATTAAAGCCCTGGCTGGTGTGCATCAGTGGGTTGACTACTGGCCTGCTAACCAAACGGTCGTTGGTTTGACTCCCAAACAGGAATGGCACACACCTGGGTCATGGGCCGGGTCACGGGCCAGGTCCTCGGTTGGGTGCATATGAGAGGCAGCCAACTGATGTTCCTCTTGCACACTGATGTTTCTCTCCCTCTCTTTTTCTCTCCCTTCCCGTCTACCTAAAAATAAATAAATAAAATCTTTTCTAAAAAGTAAGAATTAAAAATAAAGATGTTGAAAGAAAATTTTGCATAGTATTAGGCTCAAGATAAAATAAAATTAATTTTACATGTGAAGGAGATAAAAGAGTAGCACATATACTAACCTTTTAAAAGTTTACAAGTATAGTTGAGAAATAAGCTCTGTGTATAATGGCACAGCAATAACACATAGGAAAATATCAGTAGATTTGTGAATATATGACAGTTCAAAGACACTGAAGAATTATCTTCATAAGGTTGTTGGAGGCGGGACTCAATTAGAATGTAGTAGCTGGAATGGCAGAGAGCAAGACAGGGATAGAAGGGTGGGTGTGTGCACGAAATGCACATAGATAAGAAGCACCTGGAGCCAAGGGAGCTCACACCACCCCAGATCAATAGAACAGGAATACAGATTTTCAGGGAATTGAAGAGCCTGTGAGAGATGACCTCATGGAAGGTTTGTGAAGACATGGCAGCTTTCTGGTTGAGTAGCAAAGGATTAAGAAAAATCTTAAAAGAACTGAAACCTGAAATTTTACAAAGACATAGTCTATAATACCCTAAGGTAGTCAGCATTAGTGAAAAATACATTATTTCTAAGAACTATTTTAAGCATTTTAATATCAAATGTTTATTAATCATTCCCTTGCTAATGAACCATCAGGTTTGAGCAGTATCAGAGCAATTATTTGTTCTTTTTTCATAGCAGAATGATCCAAACTTTCTATATAATAATTCGACCCTTTGTTTTAATTGTGTGTATATAAGTTTTTACAACTTTTCTAGCTAACATTAATCCTAACTTTCCATTCATATTAGCTGTGAAAAAATCAGAGAATATTCATTTTTCTAAGTCTAGCATTTTCCCTTGTGTTCCATTCTTTTTCTAGATGTCAGAGCTAATCATTGTCCTTACGTTTAGCTTAGGACTGGGCTGGGATCCCATGACCTGTCTGGCCAAGGAAACTCCAAATTCATTGGCTGCCTTTCAAAAGATCAACAGATGTTCCTGCTAACATTGTTTGTTAATCTCCTGAGTCAAAAGGCATCCAACAGAGACAGAATTAACAACATATTAGCTTTCAAAACCACAGCCTGTTGCAGAAGAGAAAGTAAACAATTCCCAATAATGTAAAGAAACACATCTTTTGAGTAAAGGCTCATCCATTTATTTTCTTTAAATTCTAACATCTAAAGAGATACACTATCATTATCTTCAGCCACCAAAGCAGCAACAAATTCTCAGTTTATGTCGTCCTTTATAATATATCAATAAACCTGAAAACCATATTGATTGAATGATTCAGATGCTAGCCTAATTATTATATTGATTAATCCATCTCATTTTGATTGAATCTAAGCCATAACTTTTCAGAGAGCATGCATTTCCTTTTGAAACAACCTAAGGTAAGAGAAACCTTAGATATTTGTAGCCTACAATCAAAAGGACCTTCCGTGTTGTCTAAATTGTAATATTGTATAGTAGAGGTCAGTCAGATAGTTTCTTATTTGTGAAATGTATACATATATTACTAGAATTTATTTTTAATATTAGAAGCAGTAATATTACTCAAAAGGTTAAAAAAATAGCACATGGATGCCAAAGAACAATATATATGGACCCACATCTTTCTGAGCTGGAAAATAAAACGTATGAAATACCTTGGGCTTTGCATTACCTGAAAGGTCTCTCTTACTTGGGACTCTAACTCCATGATTCATAACCTTAGGATTTGTATTGGAGGTTAATATAGCCACCCATTACAGTTTCTTATAAATGATTCTGGCTTTCCACTTTTAAAATATAAATGCTGAATATCATCATTAAAAGATATAATCTACTAAACACAATTTTATACCTTATGAGTTTAATTTAATAATGCTTTAATGATTCAAGATTTAAAAAAATTTTAAGATCCCTATTTTCAATGTTAATTCTAATTGTATAGGACGGTATGTGGAATATTATCATCTCTTTCAAATAACTATTATGTTAATCTAGGTGATCTGTGAGAAGCAGCGCCAAGACAGCAGGGAAAGGTTTTATGGCTGGTGTAAAATGTCCACACTCAAGAAAATGGGGAGAGAGCCAGAGAAGGCTACCATACAGATCAGAACCAATGCAAATCTAGCATCACGTGAAGGAGAGGAAAGAAAAGATTGGGAAGAAAGAAGTTTGGGTGGGAACTTCATAGTGAACAGAAGGTTCAGCAAAGCCATTGGTGAGTCCTTGAGCCAAAGCCAGCTGACAAAGGAGTCCTTTGTCTTCCCAGGCTATTCAGCTTTATGGTTAACACTGCCCTTGCTCACCTGCGAGACGCATGTCCTCAGTTCAAACACTGAGGTCAGGTTGAAGTCCGGTAGGTGGGGACCTCACTTTCCCTTTGTCAGGCGTGTTCTCACGGCTGCCACGACCACCAAAACAGCATCTCCAAACCTGGGTTCTTTCCTGATTTCTGCTCCTAAATTGTGGCCTGCTTTCTGGAAAGCTCAGTAGAAATGATCTGCTGACACTCAAACTCAGTGATTCAGGGCCTTCCAAAATGAATATATCAGTTGTCCTAGTATGTGTCGCCATTCTCCCAAGTACCAAGGGCAATCTTTACTTCTCTCCTTTGCGTTCCAGATCCAAATACCTAATGAAGTCTGTGGACCCGATCTCTACCCCACTTTTTCCTTCTGTCCCTGCTGCAGCCTCCCGATGTTGTGGCTCCAGTTTTGACCTCATTGCCTTTGGGATCCAGAGCCTGCTCTGTTGGCCTCCCTGCAGGTGTCCACCACCTCCCAGCTCTTCTTTCACCCCACTTCAAGTGCTGCTGCCAGATTCATCTTGAAGGGCAGCCTTGCTTCTACTGTTTCTGCCCTTAAATATATAAATAAACACATACATAGATAAAGAGATAAATAAACACTCTCCAATGGCTCCCAATTTCTTACAAAATGAACTTGTATATCCATAGCTTACATTCAAGGGCCTGCAGGATTAAGTTCCAATCTAGCCCTTCAATTTTACCTCCTAAAATTCCTTTCATACACTGCAGAGTCTTTCTGTGTTCCAGCAGGACCACAATTATACTCTGAAGTCTCTTAACATCATGAAATTCCCTCATAGACCTACTTTTATTTTCTCAGTCAGTCATGTCTGCACTGCTTCCAAACCATCCGTCACATCCCAGGTCAGGTTTTACTTCCTCATGGATCTTTCCCCAAATCCCTTACCTGGAAGGACTCTGTTTGCTGACATTTGTGGGAATATAAAATATGCTTCTAGTTTATAAGAAAATTTCTGTTGTGGGAAATGGGGGCGGGTGCACAATGTACTGAAATAATTTCTGTGAAGAACAATGTGCTATTTGGTTCACACAAATACTGAATACTATAAGGAAGGCATAAATTCTGAGTATACAGGACTCTTAAACTTTAACCCTGGAATATAGAAATTACAAACTTCAAAAGAAATGTTTTGCTGTCATGAAGTACTGGCACACAACAAGCAGTTGTACAGCAAATTGACTGGTAATTGGAGATCACATCGTACAGTACAGCAAATGCCACTACAGCATTTCAGTGAGTGCCCTAATTCAACACCAAGCCACAACATAAAGGAAGTGTGGCTGAATTATTGTGCAGATAACTGAAGTAGATTTAGGAAAAATATTTTATTCAGAACAAAATACAACGCACAATATCAAACCTGAACAAATTTCAATATCCTATTTACATCAAATGTTTGTTGCATACGAGCACCTAGCAAAAAGCTGTAAAGAAAAAAATAAATACATTAGCTTGCGTATGATATGATAGCAATACTTTTGTTGCATTTAGCTATGGTTTACATTCGTAGTAAATTTAAATATACAATGTTTGTGGAACAACTGAATCACTCTCTTGGATCGGCCTCTAGGCTGTGGTTTCTAAATTTTTGCAAGAAAGATGCCAATAGGATGCAAATGCAAAAACTGTCATTTTGTTCTGTCTTGTGAACTCCCACCACACAGCCCCATGTGTCCCTTGCGGCAATGCACGCAGCCACTTCATCCTGCTCCCACATCTCCACTTACCTGCCCTGCCCAGGGTAAGCTGCATGTTGATTCAGCTTTATATCTTCACAGCTATGTGCTTGTGGATGAATGAAAGACATGGGGTAGACTGAAGAGGCAATCAGAAGAAATAGAAGGAAAAGTAGAAGTTGATCAGACAGACAAGGGAATTGTAGGTGGAGGGAGGACCACGTGAGAAAGACATCGAAGTGTGAGGTGTGTGCTCTGTATATGGAGGCACTGAGAGAAAACAATCTGAATTAGAAGAAGCCAAACTGTGAGAACTTCACATGTCATGCTAAAGAGCTTGGGCTTCATTCTTTAGGCAATGGGAATCACTCCAACAGATGAAAATACTTGTGTTTGAGGAAGATCGTTCTGGCAGAGTAAAGGTTGGCTGGGAGTGCGGAAGAGGGACAGCTATTGTGACAGTGTTGTTACAGTGTTTCCGAATGACTTGATTAGGATTTGTCCTGAAGCCAGAGCACTGGGAATGAAGCAAAGTGGAGGGTTCTGATAAATCCGGAAGCTTTGAGCAACAGGACTGGAAGGAGAACACAAGCGGTGAAAGACAGGGAGTCTCGGAAACTCTCAGAGAGCCCAGTGGTGGTGCCACCCATGACAGCAATGCTTTAGGAAGGACAATGGCTTCTGTTTGGGGACTTGAGAAGTGGGAAAATAACAGGGCTCATAAAGGTAATAGTAGAAATTTCATTCAAGAGAAAGAAGGAGTTGCTTATAATACTCTATGCTATATCTTTCCATACCTTGGGCCATCATTCTTCCCTTCTAGTCCTTTTTTCAGGCTTTCAGAATCTCTTGATATCCATACCATATGTGGAAGAGCCCTTCCAGAATCCTCTATTTTTCCCCCATCTATAAAGGACCCTTCATCTATGTTCCATACATTTTACTGGTACTACAGAGCCCATCCCATCCCTCTGCACCAAGTAGAAAATTCCGAAGAAGATCGAGTAGGCCACTAGGTTGTTCTAACAGGACATTATTTCACAAACAAAACAATGAGAACATCTTGGCTATTTCAGAAACTTCAAAGAGTAACACTTTTCTTTTTTTTTGGTATGAAATTGTGAATTAGCCTTTCTAGTATCAGTATAAAATTTTATTAAATTGAATTTTTAAGTTTCTAGGTTTCAGACAGAATCTCTGAAGATATTTTCACAACCAAAAGATGTTATGCTCTGTAAAAAACAAACAACAAAAAACAATGAGTTCTGCCTTTCTAAAGCAGTATATTATCTTTCAGAACAAGTGGTTATTTCTAGGGGCAGGACTAGAGGTTTAGATAGCAAAGGTAGCTGGTATTCAAAAATTTTTTAAAAATCATGTTTAACTGACTATTAATTTCTCTACTGAAAAGCAAATATGCCTCCTTTAAGAAAATAAACTATGATAAACTCAGAACCAATATAAAACAGCTCACTGTTTCAAAATTTTCACTTTATTAAAACAGTATGAACTGATACCCATGGGGACCATAAGTAAGTGTTTCATGTGAGTAAAGATGCATATCTCACTGTATGGGGCATCTCACCATATCCTGTCCCTTACCAGTATAGACCGGAAAAAGTACCTCATGTTGGGAAATTTGGAAAGATACATGCAAAAAAAGAAAAAAAAATTCTTATACCATATACAAAAATAAACTCAAAATGGACTGAAGACTTAAATGTTAGACTCAAACCCATAAAAATCCTAGAAAAAAACATAGGTAGTAAATTTTCAGACATTGCTCACAACAATATGTTTTCTGATATGTCTCCTCAGGCAAGAGAAACAAACAAACAAAATAAACAAGTGGGACTACATCAAACTAAAAAAAGGTGTTGTGTAGCAAAGGAAATCATCAACAAAATGAAAAGACAACTGCTGAATGGGAGAACATATTGACCAATGATACATTTGATAAGGGGCTAATGTCCAAATTTTATAAAAAATTCAGAAAACAACACCAAAAATCCCCCCAAAAAATCCAGTTAAAAATGGGCAAAGGATCTGAATAGACACTTCTACAAAGAGGACCTACAGACAGCCAATAGACATATGAAAGGATGCTCAATGTCACTAACCATCAGAGAAATACAAATTAAAACTACAATGAGATACCACCTCATACCTGTCAGAATGGCTATCATCAATAAATCAAAGTGTTGGTGAGGATGTGAAGAAAAGGGAACCTTAGGTGCACTGTTGGTGGGAATGCAGATCGGTGCAGCCTCTGTCCAAAACAGTAGGGAGTTACCTTAAAAAATTAAAAGTGGGACTGCCTTATGACCCAGAGGCTTCACATCTGGAATTATATCTGAAGAAACCTGAAACACTGATTTGAAAGAATATATGAACTCTGTGTACTTTGCTGCATTATTTACAATAGCCAGGATTTGAAAGCAGCCCAAGTGTCCATCATTAGATGGGTAAATAAAGGAACTGGGGTACATTTACACAATGAATACTACTTGGCCATAAAAAGAAGAAAATCCTACCCTTTGCAACAGCATGGATGGGCCTGGAGAACATTATGTTAAGTGAAGTAAGCCAGTCAGAGAAAGGGAACTACTATAAGATTTCAATTATGTGTGTAATCTAATGAGTAAAATAAACTAACAAAATAGGAACAGGCTTATAGATAGAACAGATTGACAGCTGTCAGAGGGAAGGGAGGTTGTGGGGCTGGGTGAAAAGGTGAAGGGATTAAGCAAAAAAAAAAAAAGAAAGAAGAAGAAGAAAACAAGTTATAGACATAGATAACTGCATGGTGATTACCAGAAAGGAAGAAGGTGGTGGGAGGTAGAAGATGGGCTGGCAGGGAATAAATGATGATGAAAGGAGACTTGGGGAGGTGAACACACAATACAATATACAGTTGATGTATTATAGAATTGTACACCTGAAACCTATATAGTTTTATTAGCCATTTTTTGTGGGGGAGCTCTGCCACAGGGCCCCCCTGGCCGTCAGGGATGAGAGTAAGTCTACCAAGATGGGATCTGCTTGGGGAGGAAAGGTGACGGATCTCCAAGGAAAAGGGCCAAGAGCCTTTTCCTCAATGGGCTTTTATTGGGTTCATTTGCACAAGAATACAGGTAAAGCTCATTAATCATTGTCAGGCAGTAAGGATCAAACAATAGATAACAAAGAACTCTGAGGGCCTATTTTGAGTCAGGGTCTGATAGCTAAAGAACTATAAAACTTTGAGGAACAAACTCACGTCTTGCTTGTACCCTTATCATTTAATTGAGAGCATTGTAAACAAAGCAGGTTTTGCAGGATTTTACATATTCTTTCTTAGGCCTGATTGCCTGGGGAACCCACCCTTTCCAGCACAGGGCTGCACCACCCTCTGTCATTGTTTCAGGCTTAAGTCAAGCGGGTGAAGTAAGGCAGCCAAGAGATTAGGAGACTTCTTGCAGACAGAATGAGGAGGACTCAGACTGTGTCAAAGCCGAGGGGTGAGGGTCCATCACCCCCTTTTGCTGTAGCACCCCTAGTCCTTCCTTGGGGGCCTCCCACATGATCTTGCCTGTCTTAGATTGTTCCCCCCATGGGGAATCTTACCCATCATTGGCTAACCGACCAAGTTGGGGGCCAGTTATGGATGAAGTAAAAGGAGCAGAAGTGGCACTCCTGCCAGGGAGATAAGCTTTGTCTCCTTGGTGGCTTATGGTCTGAAGGTCACTCCCTCAGCCTTAGCCATAGGGGGGTTACAGCTTTTGAAACCAGGCAGGGCGGTTCCCAACAAATTTTACCCTAATAAATTCAATAAAAAAGAAAAATCAAATAAAAGGATTGGCAATTTAAAAAGGAAAAAAGATCCCTGGCAGATGTAGCTCAGTGGATTGAGCATGGGCCTGCGAACCAAAAGGTCACTGGTTCAACTCCCAGTCAGGGCACATGCCTCGGTTGTAGGTCAGGCCCCCAGTTGGGGGCGTGCAAGGGGCAACCACACATATTAATGTTTTTCTCCCTCTCTTTCTCATTCCTTTCCCCTCTCTCTAAAAAAAATAAATAAATAAAATCTCAAAAAAAAAAAAGAAAAAAGTATCTTAGTTCATTTTTCAAATGTGTTTCTAATGAACAGAACTCTTTACAAGGTGCCTTTCTGTAATGCTCAAATATCAATTGTAACCCTGCTGAAAGCTGCATATTGCAAGCTGAATCTTTCTTCACTGTTAAGGAATAAGTATTTTTAATTGTTTTTATTGTATTTCAATTAGAGTTGTCCCCATTTTCCCCCATTGTTCTCCCCTCCCCTGCCCAGCCCCCCTCCCACATTCAATCCTCCCCACCCCATTGTCCTTGTCCCACGCATCCTTTATACATGTTCCTTGACTTGACCCTTCCCCTTCTTTCCCCCATTATCCCTCTCCTCTCTCTCCTCTGGTTACTGTCAGTTTGTTCCTTATTTCCATGTCTCTGGTTATATTTTGGTCTCTTGTTTTGATGATTGGGTTCCACTCACAGGTGAGATCATATGATAAATACACATGTTTCAATCATACTACTTAGGATCCTGAAATGGTAAAGAACACTTACAAATTTTAAAAACCAAAGGGCTGAAATGGCCCACAAATAGTATGTGAGAAGCATTTATTTGTAACAGTGACATGAAACCATATCTGGGGACATGCAAACAAATCTCAAGTAAGTACCAATTTTTGATGCATAACTTCTGAAACAGAAAGTGGGAAGCTTTAAACTATAAGAGAATTTCTAAATTTCAGGCAACACATATTTATTTTGGAATGTATCCCCAAACCTTGGAACTGATACTCAAACTATTTATGCTACATAGGCCATAATTTAAGCATTTGAATTCTCAGCACAGAGATCATCTTATATGGACAACAAATAAATTCACAGTTGCTGAATTTTATGATTCAGTCAGGGGACAGTTTACTGAAGCCTTTTCCATGATCTCAGTACCCTTAGACTTCAGTAACTGCAAGGCTAGGAAGTTGAAGAACAACCAGCTGTGAGATAACTTAAAATATGAAATTCTACCTTTTAAGAACAAGGATAGTAACTCGAATTCTTTGCGTTCTCATTCTGAGAAGTGTAGGTAAAATTTAGACACTTATTCTCTTTGCTTTGGTTCCTGGGTAATCATAGGTGTCCAAAGGATAGTTTGGTTGCAGTGTTGCAACAGACGATTGCATAGTACTTTTCATTTGTCCTGGTGGGAGAATTTTTTTTTTTTTTGCAAATGTTACTGACCACCTGGCAATGATGGAAGAAATTCTGTATTTCAGAGGCTCATTAGAAAAAAGTCTCACAAATATTTAGCATGTCATATGTTGCAAACACTATCCTGGGTAACTTCACTTTTACTTAATTGAGATGACTCAGTTTATGCCAACTGCAAATCTGAAAAGTATATTAGTTTTCTACCACTGTGTAATAAATTAAGCAAATTGTCACAAATTTAACAGCTTAGAACACCACCCATGTATTACATCATTGTTCTGTAGGTCAGAAATCTGGGCAAGATGTGCCAAGGACCTCTACTCAGTCTCACATAGTTGAAATTAAGGTCTCAGTCAGGCTGTGTTCTCATCTGGACTCCAGGGTCCTTTTGCAAGCAGAATCCGGTTCCTGTGCCTATAGAAAGGAGACTTGCATGTCCTCGCTGACTGTCAGCAGGAAGCTGCTCTCAGCTCATAAACACCCCACATTCTTTGCTATATGGCCCCTCCATCTTCAAAGCCAGCCATGGGGAATCTTCCTTGTGTTGACTACTCCCCACACTTCAGAATTCTCAAGGAAAGTCCTAGTCCCTTTTACAAGCTCACCTGTTTAGGTTAAGACACCTAGGGTAATCTCCCTAAAAGGTGAACTGATTTCACATCTCAATTGTAGGTGCAAAATCCCTTCACAGCAGCACCTAGACTAATATTTGGTTTTACTAACTAGGAAACTATGTGTGTATACCAGGCCATGGGAACAATCTTAGAATGCTGCTTATCAGTCTCCCAAGTCCAGAACTAAAGTGTAGATAAGCTATGTCATCATCTGGAAGTCTGACTGGGCAAGTACGTGCTTCCAAGCTGATTTTGGTTGTTGATAGAAGTCACTTCCTTGTGGCTGTATGACTGAGGACCTTGGGTTTTTCTTGGCTGTTGGGTAGAAGCCACTCACTGGTCCCAGAGGAGACCATGCAGCCCTCTCCAGGGCACTTCATAATACGGCTGATTGTTTCCTGAAGTTAAGAGAGTTTCTTTCTCTAGTCTACTAAGATAGATCTTACATTACATGAAGTAATCAGGGGGTGACTTTCCATTACTTTTGTCATATTTTGTTTAGAAACAAATTATAGCTTCTACCTTACACTCAAGGGGAAAAGATTATGAAAGGGTGTGACCTTAAGGTATGTCTGCCTAAAATATCTAGGCTCAGAGCAACTGTGGAAGAAGATAGGATCAAAGTGGTTTTCAGTTTTTCTGAGTTCAGTGAACAGAGCCGGGAGATATGTTGACTGCACAGTAGTTGCCATCAGGATGTCAATTCAAAACATGAAAACGGTATCCTATGTTGGAACCTTAGATCTGATATAAATTATGTGGGTTCAGATCCCAAATCTGTCATGAATAAATTGTGCAGCTTTGCTTCTCTGTGGCTCAACTTGTCCTCTGCAAAATGAAGATGATGGTATCCCTCTTGAGGAGGCATCATTTAAAATAAGGCCTGGCATGGGTGGAAAGAGCAAGGGATTAATGCGTACAACTGGTAGTTATAAACTAGTCACGATAGTAGAAAGTACTGCATAGGGAATATGATCAATAATGTAAAAACTATGCATTGTTCCAGGTGGGCACTAGACTTATTGAGGGAGGGGCCACTTTGTAAGTTTTATCAATGCCTAACCACTATGCTATATAATATCGAATGTCAATTGTTAAATGAATTTTTTTAAAAATGTAATAAAATGGAGCCTGACATAGTAAGTACTCAGTAAGCATTAGACTTTTTTTATATTCCTTATTCCTCTCTTGAAAATCTGTATTGCATGTCATTTATAAACTTATCAAAATCTATTCTTAAACCTGTGTATTTTTCTTGATGTGGATATTTTGGTATATCTTATTTAGTCTTCTCAACTGTAAGACCGCCTCCTTACTTCTTTTCAAGGATTTGGTGGGAGTATTCCACATTTATTCTTCTGTTTACACATCATGGTAATTTTACTTTCACAGTTTTTTTCATATTTAAGGCAAATGTTTATAAAATAGCTCTCTTTTGAATGCAACCAGTGTCCGCAGTTGTAATCCACCTGGGGCAGGATGCTCTGAGGTGCTGGACTGGCTGTATTTGGACAAGGCAGCAGCCCTTCAAGGAACCTGTATTACAGCGACTGGATTTCCTGGTTGGAAAGCTCGCCTAGAGCTAGGAAAGCAGAGTCACGTGCGGCCAGATTCTGCAAGGAGTCTTCATAAGCCCAAGCTCTCAAGAAGCCTCTGCACTCCAGGGTCAAAAGAAGAGACATCCCCACTGCTGAAAGGGATCCTGGTGTCATTATCAGAGCACTGTCCCCTGGGAAGTCTCACTTCACTCTGACCTGCGGGGGCGCTGGAGGGCTCCTCCGAGTCTGCACCAAAGCAGGGGCTCCAGCGCGGGACTATGCACTGCCCCCATCTTCGGCCCCTCGGGGGCCCACAAAACGTTTAATTTCTAAACTGTTCAAAAGTCTTTTGAGGGAAGTGACTCTTAATATAAAAAATATTAACATATTTTCATTATATGTGTCTTGTTCTTTAGCTGAGGTTGAGTGGTGGACTGCGGTTAAGGGGTGATAAAATCTGGTCAGCGTTGGTGGTTTAAAATTTATACTTCTATATATTTAGTTTGGCATGGTGGATGAAGAGATGTGTGTGGGAGTGAGCATTGATCACAGAACCAAACATCCTGGAAATTTACAGTCTGTGTGTTGGAGGGAAGCTGGATCAGGTTTAATGAATTAAATTGAGTAGTACCAACTCTGTGCTCAGCTATACACCAAGCTCCGTACAGGAACAAAATTGAGATAAGCCTCATTTTCTATTCTGGGTCTTACAGTGTTGCTAAGGAAACAAAGCTCATACATATTAGACAGACATAATATAAGATGGCATAGGATTGCATTAAAATGAGTGTATGGGTAAATGAGTGTATGGGTTGACTCAAAGGAGGGAGAAGGGATTAGGGAGGGTTTGCCAGACAGGCTTGAGAAAGGTTTGGATTATAAGTAGAATTTGGAGACGTAGAGAGTAATGAAACATATTCAAGGATGAGAAATATTTTGAACACCAGTTGGCTGTAAGAACTGATCCTGACCTCTCTGCAACACAGCAAGGAGAGTAGAGTGAAGGTGGTGTTAGGGCGCGTGAGGAAAGCAGTTATTGTATCTAGTGTGTATGAGGTTATCATCACTCTCTTTTTGTCACAGTAGACCATAGGGTAGCAGGTAACATTTGAAACGTGGAAAACAAAATGCCAAACTGTGAAGTGCCATACTCAATGTCAATGTCATACCACCAGGTCTTCACATAGGATCCAGTTATCTAGTTGTTTTGGTTGTTTGTTTTAAACAAAAAACCCTACTGAGAATTTTTTCAACATTATGCAACTTTTTAAAAATGTAACTAGTGTTACATGTAATTAAAAATGAATATCAGAGACAACAAAACAGAATATTAATATCTTGTCTGAATGAAAAAATACAACAATCTTGCCCTGGCTGGTGTGGCTCAGTGGTTGACCGCCAGCCTGCAAATGAAAGGGTCTCTGGATCAATTTCCAATCCCGGGCTCATGCCTGGGTTGTGGGCCAGGTCCCCAGTAGGGGCCACACAAGAGGCAACTACACATTGATGTTTTTCTCCCTTTCTTTCTCCCTCCCTTTCCCTGTCTAAAAATAAATAAATAAAATATTTTTAAAAATACAATGATCTGTAAAACTCTTCATCTTGTTTTCCAATTATGTAAGTTGAACAAGTACTTTTGGGTGTATACTTCCTTTAGATTCCCACAACAAATCTTTGAATAGAAAGCAAGGTTTATATGTAGCTACGTTCTATTGTAATAACCTGTCCACAAAGTTATAGTTCACTGTATATAATGGAGAATGTACTTTAAATGGATATTTAAAAATTGAATTAAATCATACAGGCAATGTTATTAGTTGAGAAAGCTAGTAATTGAATGTTATTATCCAATAGTTTATAACCTTATCACTTTTCAGAGTGTCCCATAAGCCAGTTTTCTACAATGAGCTATTGGAGTAAGTAGAAAGATAGAAATTCTTAAAAGCTGAAATCTACTTTTCCCAACTATAAATTTTTTGTCTAGTAAGTAAAAGCTCATCTCGCACTGATAAAATCGACTACTACAGTTCTTTTCAGCTATTTTAGTACATCTTGAATGTGTTTCCTTTTTAACCGAAATAAGAAGTGTCCTCATAAATTCTCCCTGGACTCCTGAGTGCCATAGTGAGCACTGCCTACAGAGAATCTATTCCAGTAGATAGTCCTGAGCTCTGTATGATTGTGACATTGAAAAAAGGGGTTTGATATTCCTTTTTGAACATTCAAGGTGACAAATAATGCAAGCACTTTCAAAGAAAAATAGGAGAAACAATAGGTGAGGGAAGTAAGGAACTCAGGCTTCTATGTCTTACTGCACCAGAAAATATACTAATGGTCATTTGAAACTTCTACCTATTTTAAAGTGAGACAGAAGAGAGGGGTAAGCTTCCCACGCTGACTTTGAGTGTGGCTAGAGCCTGCAGGCTGCCTGACTTTTTAACGCAAGCTGTGCCCTACCCAAGGACAACTGGCTAAGGGGACAAAGTGGGGTTAACTTCAGCTCTCCTTGGCTTGCCATCTATGTAGCTGTGTGAGAATATATCTGCTTGGGTTAGGGGGTATTTTTTTCTCATTCACACAAAAGCTCTGGATGAATTGGCTTTGGCCCCACTAAATACCACCCTATTGGTCCCCAAAGCAAATGCCCTAATTGTGCCTAGAGAATCCTGAACTACTGTCATGAATGTTTCACTCTACCTTAGTTAAAATTGTGCTTTCCTTTCCATGTCTGAACATCATGTGAAAAAGCAGAAAATCCTCAACTCATGTTTAAGACAATTTTCAACTCTGCTCAATAAGGAAGAAGAGAGAAAATATTTCAGCTTCATAAAAGGCTATGATTTATATCTATTTTCCCTTTCTGTCGTGAAATAAAAAAATACTTTTTTCCAAGACAAAAAATATTAACATTAGTCTATTACATGGATCCTCACCACCTGGCAACAATTCTAAGTGTTGCTTGCTTTTAAATTCCATAGTCAACATTTTTATTAAAACTCAGAAAGCTCTCCTTTGTCTTCCCTGACTTTTAAAATCTCTCTCCCTCTATTTTTCAAAGCTCAGGACGAATTCTGCTTTATTCAAGAATAATTTCATTTTTCTCTCTTCTATTGTTGTATATTCCTCTGCCCCATCTGTTCATTTCCATAACACACAACGGGGTTGGTACAGCCCAGGGTCCAGACCACATAAGTAGCTTTAAGCAGATTAGCTTGGGTGTAGTAGAAGAGGCAGCAGCAGCCTTGGAAAGAAGAGAGACTGGGAGAAGAGGCAAACTTGGTGGCGGCAGCAGCACCAGGACAATGCCATGGAGATGAGGGGCTGAGGCATTTATCATGAGGAACAGCATTGCTTTCAGTCCTTAGGCTTCCAGTGGAGACTACTGCCATTAGTGGTGTCCATAGGCCAACTCGGAGAGTTCTGAGCTCCACTGGTACCGCATGGCGAGGGAAAGGAACTCAGGATAGCTAGGAGGACAACTTTAACCTAGGGGGTACTCATCCAGAGACTCTTTAGAGTGTCTACTATTCCGTTAACTGTGTTTCTCATAACTCCTTGATGATTCTGCCTCCAGCGAATGAATGGGGAATCCCTGTGTGCAGCATCACCACCAACATGCCCAAATTGCCTTTGTCTAACTTTGCTACCCCCTCAAGCTATTTCCTGCTTTATTTTACTGTGTATTTACTTCTATCCCCATCTTTATACTCCTTTTTTTCCTAGCTTGAAAGACTCAAGATCCAGAAGGAGTAGATGGATAGTTATAGTCAGATGATTTCCATCTACAGGTGAAAACCAAAGTAGTATGTGTAAGAGATAAAAAAGATTTGAGTTGAGGACTGAATATTTATTTATTAACATTTATTTATTTAGAACATAACCATTTAGAATATTCCAAGCACTTAGCTACACGAAATTATACAAGCACATTGAATAGCGTCTACCATCAAAGATTTTTAGTCCTACACTGGTGATGACAGACTAGTGAGGAGATGGTTGTGATATATATTCAATGGAGAAAGAAGTATATTTAAGAAAGTGGATATGACTAACAATGGTCTAAAAGGCTTAAACAATGAAGTTGAAAGAAAGACAATTTTATTGGCCTATAATGAGAGCATTGTTCATCTTTCAATATTCTGTTTTAGAGCAGAACTGAGGCAAATCTACGTGTTTGCCATGTTGATTAAGTGATGACATGGAAAATACAAATACATTTTAGTAAACCTTGCATTGTTATTAGGTACACTTGTTAGGTAAATTCACATACTTGTATATTTCCTTTTCTTTAAAGGGTATTATTTTTTAGCCAAATGTGATGATCTTAATAGTCTACATGTTTTGACATTAATTTATATAGATTGGATTTTAGTGGTCATATTATTTCAAATCCTATGGCTCCAGAATCCAATGTGAGTGAATTGTTTGGAGAAAAGTATAACAAGGTTATATCTACAGGGTCCTGTTTTATCCTCTCTGTACAAAGACATACTTTCACCTTCAGTATAGTTTTAGACATCTAGAGATTATTATTCGGTGAGATCATTTCAAGGCAATCACTATTTTATAAGATTTGAATTAAACATTGATGATCCATTTTGTTCATCGAAGTTTTGTTCCAGTGTTATTTTGTTATTTGTTAGCTACTGCTGACAGCTTACAGTTTTCACATTATTTAAAAGGAGAAGTCTCCATTTAGCAAAAACAAATTCTACAACATCTCACCAGGAAAAAAAAAGTTGCCTTTCCCATAAATTACTGAGTATTTACAAAGGTGTGGAGCCTACATGCAAAAAGGATTGCAACATACTGAGAAAAATACAATGAACCAGTTCCAGAGAAGTGACAGTGGCCGTGTGTTGCTAAGAGATTGTGCATCACTGTGTGAAAGCACATGGCACAGAGACTGTATACAACACGCACCTGGCAAACGTTAGTTCAAATCTTAACTGTTTTATTCTTGCATGTATATATCGATAACGATTCTATTGAAAGGTATCATTAATCCATGGTTATTTTATTGATATATCAATTATAGACACAAGTGAGAAGACTATTCCTGAGGTTTTAAGGGAAATAGCCCCAGGGGATCTGAGAGCAATGCCCTCCTTAGGGTGAAGGAGAAAATTAACCTGTTCATTTCTGAACAGCTTCCTCATTCCTGGTCTGGTGCACTGGAAAGCTAATGATGAGAAGTGTTTTTTTTTATCCCTTTATTAATTATTATTCAATCTCTTCATTAAATGTTTATTTATATTAAACCTGTGAATTTAAATATATGATATATAATATAATTTGAGATTTTTATGTTTTTTCTTAAATATTCTGTGATACTGATTAGCACATGATTTGACAAATATTCAGAAATTATTGGAAGCATTTCTTATTGGAAGTCCCATTAAATCTATTTTTTAAAAAATCTGAGTAGTAAATACTCAGCATTGATTTTTAATTTGGAATAAATAACATACCATATGTTTTCACAATTGTACCTTGACTAATTTAATACTCACAAATGAGGTTAATAGTAAGGTAAATAAAATTCAAATATTTATTAAGTAAGGAACTCATTTAATCAACTGAATGACCCCTCTTTGTTGAATATTATTCTAGGTGTTGAGCATAACACTGTGAGCGACTCTGAAGAGTGTGGGATTTTACTCTACTTTCAAGCTAATAAACTGGCCTGTTGTTGCGCCATGGATGCTGGAAAAGACATGAGATTCTTCAGTCAGAGGTGAAGGACTTTATTACTCATGGCACAGCAGACAGCATGAGCTTTATGTTTGCTCTTGTCAGCCTCTCATGGCCCCAAATTGCACAGTATGCCAGGGTGCAGCCCACGTGGAGGCCGACATGGGAACTGGGTGGTACTGCAGGAGAGGAGCACTGTGCTTGAAGAACTAATCGATCACTTTCTGAGTGAGTGGTAACATGCCTCTTCTCTGTCTGAAGAAGGATGTTACCTCTTCCCTCCATAACTGCTTGCTACAAACATAACCCTGAGAAATGGCTCAGCAAAAAAAACCCCAAACAAACAGTGAGGCCCTTGCAATCCTGGCATACTTAGCAAGACTGCAGGGAATCTTAGAACCCATTACAGATGGCCTCTCCCAATAAAAGCTTTTAGATCTTTATTCTTACAGGGGTTATATTCTGACATATTCCTATTGACTTAAGGGATTCCATCCAAGGCTATTTTACTACTTCTGAACTACTGTCAACATTATCTTGAAGCTTATATTGGTCTCTTCCCCATTTTTAGTTTTTATAGTCATTGATGCTTTATCTTCCATTGCTATTTATATCTTCTTTGTTAAGTCTTACACATTAGTCAAATTGTGCCTCTATCTCAGAAGCTACACTACCATCATTAAGGTTGGACTGAGTTCCCCAAGACATTTTTAGCCAACTTCCTCAAGGCTTCACTACCTATTTACTGTATCTGTCATGCCTGAAGCAGTTGTCCTATGCAGGCTTAAAAATTCAGGTCAGTCAGTTTTGCCCAGACCATTATTTAGCCTGGGTCACCCTGACCTGGGCCTCAAGACCCTGGGCCTGTGTCTGCTGTGTCCAACTAGCTGTTATACATTCATGGAAGGAGAGGGTTATCTGTTTTCTTTATCCCTTTATTTCTCCCTCTCCTCAGCTTTGGTTCTCTATAACATGACTGTGCACTGAAATTTTGCTTTGAGTGGGGACTAATATTAAAAAGAGAAAGGTTTGAAGATGTGATATAAAAATAAACATTTTGCACTATCCTCTGATCAAGCATTTCATCTGAATGCTATTCCAGGGAGTGTTGAGCACAATGGCCAGATTACTCATCAGTCCACTACGGTCCAGGTGGTCAGGAACACAGTCAGAAAGGAGAAGAGAGGGAGAATGTGGGAGAGACTGTGGCTGTGTGGGTGGGCCTGTATTGCACGTTTCAATCAGCAACAGCTAATTTTTGTGTAACTGTGTATCCACATCAGTCTCTACCTGACTCATAGTTTAGAGGTTGGCTGTACTTTGTAAGTATATCTATGCATTTACACTCATCTATGACTGAGATAACTCACTCATAATGGTTTTAGAAGCTGAACTGGTCACTTCCTCACCAGTTTCATTACGTCATACGAAGATACATGTTCTGTGTGGGAAAGAGAAAATGTTGTATTGGCAAAGGAATTTGTGTGAGAAAGATACAAATTATTTGAAAGAGAGTTAGAATCTGTAACTAAGTGAGAGAAGGAAATGGCATTTTGAATTCAATGCCCTTGTCAAGATACATTAGGGAAAATTTATGTCACTGACAGGCCAAAGAAAGAAGTATTTGTATGCTGCTAACATATTGGTACAATATGTATGTGGAAATGAATTTAAGTGTGTGTGGGAAAATAAAGAGAAGACTGAAAGAGAAGAAAACTATACAGAGGGAACAAACAACAGAAAAAATTAAACATTTAACCATATATCATGACTCTTAATATCACATTAGATTCTCGGTGAGGGATCTGTGCCCAGGCAGTGTCTGGAATGTTAGACCAAGTACTCATATGCACTTTGGATTAAAATCATTACTCCAGATTTGAGCCAAGAGCTTGCCTTCATCATGGTAAAACAGCAATTAGCATCATGGAGTATCTAAGACTGTAAACTGATCAGGCAGAAGTCCTACTGGTTGCAGAATAAAATGCCCAAGTTATGGAGGCCCCACGGAGATGATGCTATGGTTAGAACTGCAAATATTGGCTCAGTAAATGGTTTTGACACAGAGTTTCAAGCAAAGAAACTGACTAAGTGCTATAATGATTTAACTAAATTAAAGAAAGCTAAAAATGTTTCATAAACTTGCAGGGTGGGAATCCATTTTTTTTTTTTTACTGCCTTCCACAAATGCCCAGTTTCTTAAGAAGTTGCTCTTCTTTTTGAAAAAATTAGTCACCTGTTGAATTCATTCCAGTCACACTGCCTTGCCCACCAGCTAAAGCTGACTGCTCCAGGGATCTGGCTGTGGCTGTGAGTGGATAGCTCAGAATAAGTAGACTTTAGTCCACTGGTTGGGGGAACTTCCTCCCAGAATCTAGAAAGATTCAAGAGGGATCAGAAAACTATGAGTCATCTTTGGCACATACCAAAAAGTGTTCTAGGAAGGTGGGCTTTGGGGGCTAAGAAATGAGGGAGATTAAGTGAGAGGCAACATATTCCAGCATTGGGGATTATTTGGCTAACATATACTGAGCTCAAGTAGACTTTTAATAAATACTTGATTGAAGAACTCATTTATCAAATCTTCTCTAAGCATTTTATATTCCTCATGAATTTTGGAAGCTAAAACTGGATTTGGTATGTTAATATCATTACCATTTATGTACTATAACACTGAGCAAACAAGTAAGTAACTTCTGCTGGTTAGACATAAAACTTTTTCTAAATAACAGAAATGTTTTTAAATATCAGAAGTGACCCTGTTAGTAAGAGCTTATACCTTAGGAGAAAAACCACACCCACAAAGAGAGAAATACCAAGGCAAGATAGTGTCAGATTAGTTCTAAACACATGTGTTTCTCTACCCTCTCCAGAAAATTGAAAGACAAAGTGACTCCCTTGAAGTAGTTACTGTTTTCTTTCATGCTCTTTTATTACCCCATTACCATTCTCAATCCTAAGTGTTGAGTTGGAAAATTTAGATCGTTTATAAATCCTCATCATAACTTAAGAAACATAGTGTAGGCAGTAATTGAGGGGGAGAAACAACTGTGGCAGTAACTGTCAGGGAGTAGTTTCTGGGCTTCTCACAGAAAGAGCCCGACTCACATAACCATACATGTGTGGCCTGGGTGTTGCAGGAAGGGTCTGAGCTGGCCATGTTTCAGGAGTGAATGAGTAGCCCTGTTTTGCTGAAGTCAGTGGGGAAAGGAAACATTGAAAAAGAAAAAAAAATGTTGGAGAGGTATCAAGACGTGAGCAGAATGTAACAGAACTTTAATAGGGATTTATTTAACCTGTAAGCAATGAAAAATTGATACAAGTTTCTACTAAGTGTGTAAGTTATACCAAGCAGGTTTTGAGAAGAATTCTGGATTGGTGTACAGACTGGACTGAAGACGTGGGGAGGTAAGAGGTAGTCAGACTGTACAGGAGCCCTAACAAGAGCCAGAAATTAATTAAATAATCATCTTATTTAACTAACTCCTTTCTGATAATGTAATCAGGTGTGTGTAGGGGGGAGGGGTAGAGGGCAAGGAAATTTTGCACAGAGGTTTCCTCAGGTCACAAGCTAATTAATAGCAGAAACAGACTAAAACTCAGGTATCCTCACTCACATACGGGCATCCAACCTTTTGGCATCTCTGCGCCACACTGGAAGAAGAGTTGTCTTCGGCCACACATTAAATACATTGTAACACGTAATCACAAAACAATCTCACACTGTGTTAAGCAAATTTACGATTTTGTGTTGTGCGGCGATCACAGCCATCCTGAGCTGCACGTGGCCCACTGGATGCAGGTTGGACACCCCTGATTGGACTATTTCTCCTCTGTCACTGCTGTCAATCTACTGCAATGTCCAGAGCTAACAAATGAACGCCTCAACTAGATACTGCCATTTGAAATTGAGATGAAAGACACTTGAGAGGAAATGAAAAGTAAGAACCAATGAAGATGGGACTGGTGATTGGATAGTGTATTTAACTCCTATTGCTGCTTTAATAAATTACACAGACTTGATAATTTTGAACAACGTGAATGTATTATCTTACTATTCTGAAATCCAAAAGTCTGCAGTGGGTTCCCCCGGCCTAAAATCATGGAGTTGACAGGCCTGAATTCCTTCTGGAGGCTCTAGGGGAAGATCTGTTTCCTTTTTCTCCCAGTTTCCAGAAGCCCACCTTTCTCAGCTTGTGGCTCCTTTCCAGCT